>NC_138999.1:15694058-15903058 GCF_964374135.1 Grampus griseus | reverse complement strand
CCAACTATTTTGGGGAAGGGGCTGGGGGCGGCGGGTTCCAGGAATTGGGCCAATGCCTACTTTTTGGCCTTTTAGGGTCAGCCTCAGAACTCTCATGGCGCCTGTGGCTGTGGCCTTTAGCATATGCTAATGCATTACAATGAGTGTCTTAATATAACTAGGCTCAAGGTCTAGTGGAAGTCAAATCTTCCATCATCTTGGGCCTAATTGATTCTAACCAGTTTTTGTATCCTCAAGGGCTTAGTCATTCTTTTAAAGGTTGTGCCCTGCCCCCTTCCCTCCTGTCTCAAATCCACTGTGAGTCAAGAGTCAAGATGAAGTAGAAGGTTTCTTGCTCGGAGCACACCTAATAATATCTCCCCTTGCCGTGGTTATATTTGTGAGACTTGTACTTTTTAGTTTTGGTTTGAGCAAGATGAACAAAACATTTGGAAGAGGTTAAGTGCATGGGGGATTTTGCTGATGACGGACCATAATGAAAGTGATTTGGGAGTTGAAGAAAGACAGGATATGGGGTGAAATTAGGTCAGTTGCTCCGAAATTTATTTTTACCATGACCCACAGTATGAAATACGGTTTACAGCATGACCCAGTATACACACATAGACATATATAATGGAAATAAAGATTTCATATGAGCAATACTTAATCTTTACTACATGCATCACATTCTATTTCCTATTTTATTGTCTCCTCTTCTGTCCTATTCTGTTGCATTTTATTCTGTTCTCTTTTATTCTATTTAATTTTTAATATGTTGGTCAAGTTTCTCTAGATTGACTTTACAGCCCACTACTGGGTTCCAATATGTGGTTTGAAAACACTGGGTTAGGAGCCATGTGGGTTTGGGAATTGGAGGAAAGAGAGGTGACTTGGGGTTCTGGGCTTCAGACAACAGAGATGGAGGCTGTATTATTTTGCTAGGGTTGCCATAACAAGGTGCAGCAGAGTGGGTGGCTTTAACAATAGAAATTTATTTTCTCACACTTCTGGAGTCTGGAAGTCCGAGATCAAGTGCTGGCAGAGTTGGTTGCTCCTGAGCTTGTGGATAGCCACTCTCTTGCTGCTTCTTCACATGATTGCTCCTCTGGTGTCTCTTCCTCTTCTTTTTTTTTTTCCCTTAGAATTTTATTTATTATTTTTAAATAAATTTATTTATTTATTTAATTTATTTTTGACTGCGTTCGGTCTTCGTTGCTGCCTGTGGGCTTTCTCTAGTTGCGGCGAGCAGAGGCTACTCTTTGTTGCGGTGTGTGGGCTTCTCATTGCGGTGGCTTCTCTTGTTGCAGAGCACAGGCTCTAGGCTCACGGGCTTCAGTAGTTGTGGCACGTGGGCTCAGTAGTTGTGGCTCGCGGGCTCTAGAGTGCAGTCTCAGTAATTGTGGCGCATGGGCTTAGTTGCTCCGCGGAATGTGGGATCTTCCCGGACCAGGGGTCGAACCCGTCACCCCTGCATTGGCAGGTGGATTCTTAACCACTGCGCCACCAGGGAAGTCCCTCAGGTAATTTCTTTCAGGAAGATTCCTAAAAGTGGAATCACACAGTCAAAAGGTATAAACATTTTAGAGCGTCTTGATATATAACGCAAATTCTTCTTACCAAAGATGGTTCCAACTTTCACTTTGAGCTGCAGTGTAGGAGAGTAGAAAGGGCACATTCCTGCGTTTCTAAGGGTAGGTGGCTGGTGGCTGCACTGACTGCTGGAGTTACAACCAGAAAGCCCTGGTTTAAACCCTGACTTGCCAACTATGTGACCATGTGGGTCACTTACTTTTAGAAGACTTGGTTTCTTCAGTGTCTAATGGGACTAGTGACACCTTCTCAAAGAGCTATTGGAATGAATACCTGAGAAATTGCACATGTGAGGCTTACTTCACACCCCCTTTCAGTGCTGCTTGGAGACTAGTTAATCTTGGAAATGAATGAGAGTTTACATTTTAATGACCAGTGATGGTCTAGTGGATAACCCTTCCCAACAATCTTCACCAGAGCAGACTACATGGGAACAATCTCTTCTCTTCCATTCCCTTCCCTTCCCTTCTTTGTGACTGGCCGAGCACAGAGGCTGGAGGTGGGGCTTCCCCAGAACCCCTAGACCACATCACACCAGTACTGCCTGCCCTGCCTCCTAGTGGAGGGCCCTTCCATCCCACTTTGGTAGAGTAATAAGCCACATGGTAGATGCAAAACTTTGGACTAACATTTCTGGTTTAGAAATGGTTTCACTGTTTTGAATTCGGCTGAATACCACACTTGCCAACAATAGCAAAGTAAGAATACAATTCAGCACCTCATTAATCCCAACATTATCACATGTGTGGTTTTCATTTCACATTTAATATTTATCTTTCTCAAGAGAAAGCCAGGACCAAGTTAGGCAGGTTATAGTCATCCAACCTGAAAGTCAGGAAGACACTGGTGGAGGGGGAGAGGCAAGGGTTTCTGGGGGAAGCAAAGACTGGCTGACTTTAGTTCATGTCCTGATGGGTAACACTCATGATCATTTTTATGGACTACAACAGTGAAGTGGATTTTTGGACTGACTAAACTAAAATTATGGGAAGCATGAATAAATTTAGTCTCTGAGCCTTTGAATCTACCCACCTATTTATTCCCAGCAACCACAGCTTCAAATCACAGAACCTTGTTAGTAGCACGTTAGCTCTAAAGTGGATCTGAGAGACAACCTTCTTGTTTTCCAGATGAGAAAACTGAAGTTCAGAGAAGTTACGTGACTTGTTCAATATCACGTGAGCTATTAAGGGCAGAGCCAGGCTATAGCTGAGGCCTCTTATGTTGCTTAGTTGCACATGGCACACCGTCTCCCTCCCTCTGTCTGCATTTGTGAAATGTTTATCATTACAGTACCTATTGTGGTTTAAACAAACTAGAAAGCAATTGGAAAATCAGTGGTTTAATTCCTCCAGAGAATTTAAGTTAAATTCCAGTATACGAAACTACAGGAGGACTTTCACCTGCGGAATTTGTTCCAGTTGGGCTGCTAAGAGCCCTAGCTCTGGAGTGAAAGAACTGGGGATGAAAAAGCTGTTTCTAATCTAGTCATAGAAAATTGTGGGTCAAATGCTGGGGAGGGTATGGGCAGATTAAGATCCCGCAAGCCGCGAGGCACGGCCAAAAAAAGAAGGGAGAGGGGTTTGGACTTTTGTTCCCACTTATAAGGTGGGGTAATAGTTAAGGATTCAGAGCAGGGGGAACAACAGATCCAAGCAATGCTTTAGGAGGAGGGATGATCTGGGAGCAATGGGTGGTAAGGAAATACGAAAAAGTGATTGCAGGCCAGAGGCCAGGTGGGGAATGTATAAAATCATCAAGGAGAGAAGTGGGGAAGACCTGCCTAGAGTTGCAGAACCAGGAATTATCTCCATTTGGGATCTTTCCAGAAGCAGACTCCGAGACAAGGATTCAATTGCAAATAGTTTCTTTGAGAGGTGATCCTAGGAAACCCTGGTTGGAGAGAGGGGGAGTGAGACAGGGAAAGAAAGGAAGACACTGACAGGTCTTTTAGCAAGCCAGTTAGTGGAGTGGGCAACTGAAGGTCAATCCCACTGGGGAGCTCTGGGATACAGAGGAGAGCATGCCTCGGGGTTGTCCCCACAAGGGACCAGGAAGGTGGAGGATTCATTCACCCATTCCCCATCCACCATTGGTTTCGAACTGCTTCCAGAAGCACTAACTCTCCAACACTCTGGGCTTGCCCTGCTTATGGGCCAAATGTGCTCCAACAAAAAATGCTCTCAGGATCCAGGAGTGGAGAGGTGAATGTCAAGGGAACACCAGCAGTCTGATATACGGACACCTGTTTCTCCTTGGAGATACTCAAGCAGTCCTGGATATTGTAGACAGGACTTAGCACTCTGTACATAGTTGGGTGCGAAGACCTCAAACTTGACCTTTTCTAAGTTCTGTGATTCCTTTGTCTTCAAAAACAGGCCACCCTGCCTATGAGCGCCCACTACATTCTTGCCTGTATCTAATCCCAGGTTTTAATCCATGCCCCTTTAAAAATTCTACTCCATGATACAAATTTCCTTGAAGAACATGTGATTAGTGTTTTGTTGGGTTTTTTTGGTGGTGCCGCAAAGCATGTGGGATCCTAGTTCCCCGACCAGGGATCGAACCCATGCCTTCTGCGTTGGAAGCACGTAGTCTTAACCACTAGACCACCAGGGAAGTCCTGTGATTAGTGTTTTCCATGTCTTTTATGGAATTGTATTTTTAAAACACTTCTCTAATGAGATTACAAAAGACTGGAAATTATAGTAATGAAGGTATTAGTCAGGCACGTGATACCCAAGGTAGGAAAGAAGAACACATTAACTCAACCTGCCTTAACTTGCTTCAGTGAAGCTGGCAACAGGCAAGCTATCTGTCGCCATCATTTACCAGAATTAATTCAAAGTCTGGCTAGGGTTCAATCCCGCATAGAAATTGGCCAGGACTTCAAATTGGAAACCATTCAACATTAAAACCAGTATGACATATTTTCTTTTTAGAACCACACAACTCAAAATTTAAGAAATTTGAGGAATTTCTGGAAAATTCTGCAGTAAGTCAATGACGTTTATTTCAAGAAGACAGAAGTGACTTTCTTAGGGAAACAATAAGTTGTTTGCATTTATGGACCTTAAAACGGACCTTTCTGTCTCCTTCTGTTAGTTTAGTAAGGGGGTAGGGAGTGGGAAAGTGCTAACGGCTCCCAGGATGGATTTTTGAGTGCTGAGGTCCACCCAGTGAACTCCGGAGCCAAGTAACCAACCCTTGAAAATACGTTTACATCATGAGTAGAAACGCCAAACACCAGATGGCCTTCCTGAGAGGGAATAAATGTAAAGTCCAGGATGAAAGCAAGCACGGCGTCTCTGGAAGAGGCAGCTTTTCCTTCATTGTTATTTGCCCCTTTCCTTTGACCGCAGACCCATGCAGCCTCTCAGGGTTTGGTTTGGAAGATTGGAGGCGGCTTCTGTTACTTTTACACCCAGCTGGAGTGGCCTGGGTGTTGACCCAAAGCTGGGTGAAGCCGTTTTCATGAAACTAGTAAATATTTATTGAGCACCTACTAAGTGCAAGGAACTGAGTCAAATGTTACATGGTTTATAAATGTCTGTCCTGGAGGACCTTAGACTTTGGAAGGGGAGATAAGGCTCACAGATAAAGAACTCTAAAAAGTCAAGAGGAATAAATGCTCCTCCTCTGTTCCAACTTCCCTTTGTACTTGTAACTGTTAAAACAATCATAACAATATTAATAATGATAGGAACCCATTTATAGAACACTTTCAGTAGTCTAGACTCTGTGAGGTGAGAGTTATTGCTCTCTTATTGTACAGATGTGGAAACTAAGGCACCTGCCCAAGTTCACACAGCCAGTTAGTGTTGGAAGTGAGATCCAAATCCAAGCAGTCTGGTTGCAGAGCCCACACTCTTAACAACTATACTTCCTACCACACAATAATGTTTTTACTATTAAGTTGTTCGTGTACACAGCTGTTTCCCAGTTATTCTGGAAAGTTCTATGAGGTAGGAGACTTGTGTTTTCATTCTTGTGTTCGAGCACTTCCCACAGAGCCTGGTCCCAGAAGCTTCTCAGTAAATACTGAATGAATGAATGGTTGAACCTGAAGCACGGGTGAGGCTCTGTGGCTGTTCAGAGAAGGAAAAAATGACATTTATTAATAGGCATGAGGGAAGGCTGCATGGAAGAAGTGGCCTTCAGTCTCTGCTGTGATGGGTGGATAGGATCCATGGAGCTGGAGGAACGTTTTTCAATTCTGTACTGCAGATGCAGACCTTTGGTCACTTGGGAGGTTGCTGGCTGGTTGGAGGGCCTATAGCCTGTGACGTAGTAGGCCTGCTCCCCAGAAGGAATGGACATTCCACTGCCAAGTGCCTAGAGCCATGGGCCCATCTGCCTCCAGAGGCTGGGGGACTGCTGGAGACAGAGCGAGGGGACAGATACCCCACAAATGGAGGACTGAGCATGTGGGAGGCCAGGGAGTGAGAGGCAGCACCACCTGGCTGTGCTGTGCTGGGTCCCACCCTGGAGCCCCAGGACTCTGGACAGAGGCATTGCTAGTTCATGGAATGTGTACACAGGGACTGCTGCTGCCGGGAAGGACCCGTCAAAGTGAATCACGGGTGCAACGGGCCAGGGGATGCCATGCCCAGTGGAGCCCACCTGGTGGTGCTGATGGTGGGGTGCATAGCAGCAAAAAAGGATATTGGCAGATTGAGAAAAGCCCAGACAGAGTCCAGGCCTGAGCAGGAATCACGTGGCTCTGAGAGATGTCCCATCTGTTGGGACTGGGTGAGCTCTTGAGCGACCTTACTTGGATTGGTAACTTTGGTAAATCAGACCTCAACGGCGCTTAATATATTTGTGATGAAGGGAACCATTCACAGGGGGCCTGTGGAGAATCCAGTCATGGTCCAAGGCTAACTCCAGGGGCTGATCCCTGGATTGTGTAAGCTGCATTGACAAAGAACCCAAACAGAATTGCTTAGGGACTCATAATGCTGTAGGGTTGATGGGAGACTCTTGGGGCTCTGCTTGGTTGTTTACCCCCCCCAATCGCAAATTTGGATTGTGTGAACTACTGTGGAGAGGTGACTCTCAGTGTTAAGTGGCTGGCTGTGTGTAGGAAGCAGCAGGGAATGCAGTTGGACAACCCCAGACACAAAATATAGGCTCCGTAGTTTTAACCTCCTGTTTAATGACATCTCAACTTGGCAATATCAGTAAAGCCCGGGCAGAGTGGTTAGACAGAACTGGAGGTACTTACTCAGAACCTGAAATTCTTCACCCTCACGGTCCCACTCTCTGATGGCATCCTCCCTCTCCCAGTGTCCACAGCAACTGTTTCAAAGTTTCACAGCACACTTGAAGTCCTCTACTTTCAGCATGTGACATTCTCACACAACACAGAAAATATGGTCTCGTCTTGCATCCACCTGGGCAAGGTCACCCCTTCCTTTCTACTTCTTTGGTTACTCGATTCTCCTGCATCTTCAACCCCCATAACTCCTCTGCCTTTTATTCATCTAAGATATAAACACTTTCAAATCAAACTCTCTCTTTACTTTCTCTCCCATCTCGCCACAGCCAATTTTTTTTCCTTCCCTTTCGATCCAGCTTCTTTATTATGATCTTCACTTCTGCTCCCATTCATTATTCAAACCACTTCAGTTTGTCTTCAGCCCCTAGCCGGTCCCAGCAACCGCTCACACTAAGGCAGTTAAGGAGCTCATTGCCAAATCCGGTTCACACCATGGTGCTGGCCATTGCCTCCTTTTCAGAACTCGCCTCTCTTGACTTACGTGATGCCATGTTCTCCTCCTGTCCCTCCTGCCCTTTGATTGCTCTTCCTTCGTCTTCTTCATGGGCTTCCCATGGTTGCCACCTCTCTCCTTAAATATTGCTGCTTTCCAAGCTCCTGTCCTCGGTCTTTCGGTCACCTCTCCTCCCCTCACTTCTCCTCCCTCTTCACACCTCTTCTTTCACTGCCTCACTTCTCATTCCCACTTTTCTCTTTTTATTCCTCTCTCCACCCAGTTCTTTCTCCATAGATAAGTCCATTCCCAAGATTTCAACTACACCCATGTGTGGATGGCCCTCGCCTCTGCCATTTATATTCTCCTGCCAGGAATACCCTCCTGAACTCCAGACCCATGGGGTCAACCCATCTGGACAGTTCCACTTGGATACACCCACACTCAGCATGTCTGAAACTGAACTCACCTTCCACAAAATTCTCTCTCCTCCGTGATCTCCCATCTTGAGGAGCAGTGCTAGTGTCCAGCCTGTTACCCAAGTCAGAAAGCCCAGAGACCTGGCGGTGTCTCTTCACTACTTCCTCTCCTTTCCCCCTTCATACATGGAGCTGCCAATATCTAGAGGGTCTTCCTGTCCCCTCTGTCATTTCAATCCCCCACTTTCCATAGCTCTTTTTTCTCCCCTGGATCCCAGCACTGGTCCAACCCATCCTCTGTCAAGTACCCCTTTGGAAATGAACATCTGTTAGATCATTTCCCTGCTTTCTGTCCTCATGTGGTTCCAAATGCTCCAGACCTCTGAGGGCTCTGGTCTCTGCCCAACCCAACATGCCACACTTGCCTGGCTCCCTCCTCACCTGGCTCCCTTCTCGCTCCCCTGCCATTGTTCCTACCTGAAACACTCTCCTTCTTTTTCCTTACTTCCCCTTCTTCGAACTTGATCTCCTCTCCTCTGGAAAGTCTTCTCCAGCCTTTCTCTCCCTACCCATCTCCAGGCTGGACTAGCTGCCCCCTATTCTGCCCACCGCCCCCTGCCCATTTCTAGTGTAATCCTCAGCACACTGCTGAGTTTCTTTGTCTTCCATTATTGGTCTTATGTGTAACCTGACCTTGTTAACCTGTGTACTCTAGCATCGAGTACAATACTTGACACATACTCAGTAATGTTGTTAGATCCATGCAAGAAAAATCCTGGACACCATGCTTGAGAGGGCCATAGATATCCCAAACACCGCCCCCCCCCACCCCAGAAAAGAAGTATTAAATACTGGGGCACCTCTGTCATGAGGAATTCATTGCTCAGCCTGGCACAGCACAACCTGTAACTTAAAACATTTATACTCTCATGACTAACACTGTTCAGGCTCAAGGGAAATGCTTCTGCACATCTCTCATCCTGTGGCCTTAAAACAAAAGGCAGCTGTGTCCAACTGCTGTAAGAGTTCATGGTTACACAGCAATTGGCCTAAAAAAACATCTATAGCTTTGGAGTACACGGAAGATTTCAGTTGTGGAAATGCCTAGATAAGAGAAAACCCAAGTTAATTAATTAACGTTCCTTGTCAAATATAATGGATGTAATGGATCCTTGCATAATGAAATATTGCTTCCGGCAGTCCCAGGCATCCAACTGTTTCCTTCCCTTCTCGATTCAAAAATATTTGTGAGTTAGCATGGTGTTCACTGTGGTTGCACATGGTGGCTGGCAAACAGTTCACAATATTGAACAATTCATTAGTCTTAATTTTGTGTTTTTGTGTATGCATAGATAGATGAAAAATGTGTGAAGCATGAATGACACTGATTTTATTTTGGTAAGGCTGCACTAAACTTTCTTTTTTTAAAATTTTTATTGAAATATAGTTTTACAAAGTTGTGTTAGTTTCAGGTGTACAGCAAAGTGATTCAGCTACATATATTCTTTTTAGAATATATATATTCTTTCCCATTATAGGTTATTACAAGATATTGAGTATAGCTCCCTGTGCTATACAGTAGGTCCTTGTTGGTTATCTATTTTATATATAGTAGTGTGCATATTTTAATCCCAAACTCCTAATTTATCCCTCTCCCCCTTTCCCTTTGGTAACCATAAGTTTGTTTTCTATCTCTGTGAGTCTATTTCTGTTTTGTAAATAGGTTCATTTGTATCATTTTTTCAGATTCCACATATAAGCAATATCACTTGATATTTGTCTTTCTCTGTCTCACTTACTTTACTTAGTGTCATAATCTCTAGGTCCATCCATGTTGCTGCAAATGGTATTATTTCATTCTTTTTTTATATGGCTGAGTAATATTCCGTTGTGTATATATACCACATCTTCTTTATCCATTCATCTGTCGATGGACACTTAGGTTGATTCCATGTCTCAGCTATTGTAAATAGTGCTGCAATGAACATTGGGGTGCATGCATCTTTTCAAATTATAGTTTTCTCTGGATATATGCCCAAGAGTGGGATAACTGGATCATATGGTAACTCCATTTTTAGTTTTTTAAGGAAGCATGAATGATACTGATTTTATTTTGGTAAGGCTACACTGCACTTTCTTTATGAAGCATTCTGTGCTTTAGGAAAACCATCATTTTATTATTAATCTCAAATCACTTAGTTGCAATGACTTTTAAATAATTCCATTCATGCAATGATTTGTTACTAGTTCATTGCAATGTGCGTGTGGTAAGTGTGCAGTATGTTGATATTCATAAATTCAAAGGTTTTTAGAGAATGGAGAGACAATAAAATTGAATAAGCTTCCTAACATTCCTTTAAAATATCTTCAACATGAATCTTTCGAATATGAAAGAGAACAACAAAGAAATAATTTCAATAATGAACTGCAGCCTGTTACATGTTCTGGTAATGGCAAAAATCACAAACAGCTTGAAACATCCTTTGATTTCGGGTAAGAATCAGTTCAAAGTAAAATAATTTGTAATTCCACAATTAAAAACCGCTTGATTATTTCAACAAAAAATACAAGTAGCTTATTATTCCTACTTACATAATGTTAGGGGCAAATGGACTCAAAAGTTGTATCACTAAAATATGGAAGTGCCAAACATGCATTTTTATCAAAACGGCAATTATGTTCTGTTAAAACTCATGGTTCCAAAAAAAAATGCACAGTCATCAATCACAAAAAATTTGAAATAACATCAAGAATCAATTCCATAAAGCTTTTGAAATAGTAAAAACATTCCAAAAATATTTAATCAAAAAGTCAAAAAAGCAAGTAAAAAACATTTAGAAAACAATCAGAATTTTAAACGTTGTCTACTGTGTAGTTAAAAATAATCAAGCTTCTTCAGAAAGGAAAATTTTATGAGAACTTCAAAGAAAGAATAATACTGATATAAGCATATAATGCAATCTAGACTTAAAGTCCTTCTTATTATAAAACTTATTTAGTAAAATGAGAAAGTAATTTTCAGGAAAACATGAAACAAGAAGATACAAATTTTAATAATCATCAAAGGTGCTCTAGCTAGTCACATAAAAGAATTTTAATGACATACTTAAATTATGAAATTCAAGACTAAATATAGTTTAATGAGTTTTGTTGATATCCAAAAACCAAAAGGAGTAATATATTAAACTCTACTGTTGGTGCTTGGGAAAAAATATTTAAATGACAAATATTTACAGGAAAATCTTATTGCTTGATAAAAAGAATGGAACTTCGGTCAAAATTTTAGGAAACTTTCTGTATATTTTAGTTTGGAAATAAGCCACTGCATTCGATTATTTTGGATGATGCAATAAAAAGGTAAATTAGTAGAATAGAGATTGTTCTCTGGGCCCATGTGCCAAATCTGGCCCGCTGCCTGATTTTGTATGGCCTGTGAACAAAAGAAGAAAAATATTTTGTGACATGTGAAAATTATATAAAATTCAAATCCCAGGGCCTTCCCTGGTGGTGCAGTGGTTAAGAATCCGCCTGCCAATGCAGGGGACACAGGTTCGAGCTCTGTCCCGGGAAGATCCTACATGCCTCAGAGCAGCTAAGCCCGTGCGCCACAACTACTGAGCCCAGGTGCCACAACTACTGAAGCCCACGCACCTAGAGCCAGTGTTCCACAACAAGAGAAGCCACTGCAATGAGAAGCCCGTGCACCACAACGAAGAGTAGCCCCCACTCGCCGCAACTAAAGAAAGCCCGTGTGCAGCAACAAATACCTAACTCAGCCAAAAATAAATAAATAAATAAGTTAATTAATTTAAAAAATTTTCAAATCCCACTGTCCATAAATACAGTTTAATTGGAACCCAGCCCCGCCCATTCATTTACAAATTTGTGACCGCTTTCATGATACAACAGCAGAGTTGAATAGTTACTACAGGCACCCTGTGTCCTGCAAAGCCTAAAATAGTGACAGAAAAAGTTTAACAACTGCCAAAGTAAAACACTGAAAATCCTTTCTCCATAAATTTTATAATATGCTGCCATACAAAAATAATAATTGGAAATAATTAAATAAATTGTCTGAAAATCTGGAAATTGAAAGTAATGAAAATGAGAATATTTTGATCTCCTGGGGCAGTCTGTAGGGCTAGAAGCTGCAAAAGCAGTTTGGAGAGGATAGCTAGCCTTGTACCGTCACGTTAATTGAAATTATTAAATGGAATTAATTAAATATTCTGAGATGTCAATAACTTTCTTCAGCTCTACAAGCAAGAAAAGTTTTGATATTAAAGCTGGCAGATTAATTTGATGAAAGGGAAAAGTTATTGAGTATATAAAATAAAATAAATCAAAGTGTAAAGAGAGGTGGATGATATTATTAGAGATAGAGAATTAGGACATCCCTTTGAAACTAAGTAAATATCAATTCCAAGAAGAGCTACCATTCACTTGCCTTAAAAATTATTTTAAAATGGTTGTGTTGTTTAATGACAAATATGAGGGAAAACTTCCTAATGTTAAAACCTGAAATTTGACCAAATGATGTTTATGAATCTCTTTGAAGTAGAACAAAAAGTGTTTAAATGAAGACCTTTAGCAGTAATAGCCCATGTCGAACAAAAGACCACACTAAGATTTTCTGAAAATCACCAAATAATTTAGAAATTAAATTTTTTGATGAATGATTTAATAAGCAGCTTTATACTATATAAACATATAGATTTTAGAGAATAAAAGGATTTATAAGCATTTCATTCTTATTAATGTTATATACTATATATCAATATACCAAATAATGTCTTTATCTACATGTATTACATTTCTATATCTGCAGCTCTATGTTACTTTACCTGTTGTGAAATATTTTGACCATGGCCCCTAGGCCCACACACAGTCCATACTAGTTTTCTGTCCTGGCCTCACCTTTCGAATGGCACACATGAAATTGACTTGGCAGCTCTGACCGTGGCTCCAGTCAAGAACTATTCTGGTTCTCCCCTGCAACTGGCTGCACAGCCTCAGACTGCCTTGAGTCACACCCGTTTTAATTCAGTGCAGGCCTCAGACAGTCTCAACAGGGCCTGAGTAGTTGAAGGAAGCCCGCTTACTCCCTTTCTGCCTATATCAAAGCTTACAGTCTGGGAAGCATCTGAACTCTTGGTCAAAATGCTCTTTTCCCAGGGGCCATTTTTATTTCATATCTCGCAGAAGGAAAAACTCTATTCCTCTATAGAAGAATTTCAGGCATCAAAGGCAAGTGGGGAAGAATTTTGGGAGCTGAAGAATCTAGAATCCTAATGTTTTGTGAGTCCACCTGTAAGTCAAACGAGAAAAAACTTGGACTTTTAACATATTATTTTTCCAGAGCGGGAAAGAAGAAGCTTCTCTACATCCTCTGGTTTCTGATTTATCATTTGGATGGATCTTATGAGTGTACAGGCCTAAATGAGGTGAACTTGCTGACTGATACATCACTTGTTATGTCATGGAGTATAAAGTCATGAGGTTTAATGGAAAAAGACAGCTTGAAAAGACATCTGTGTAAGCCAGCTTTTAGAATCATGTTCAAGAGGTCTTAAATCTTGACATTGATTGATAAACTGGCTATAACTTCAAACAAATAAGTACGTCTATATTTTCAATAGTCCATACAATAAAAATAATCGCTAGTGTTAACTGGCTGCTCGTCTATGCCAGATGTTGTGTTAAGAATTATATATGCAATCTCATTTAATCCTCAAAACAAATTTAGGAGATAGGTACTATTTTTATCCCCATTTACACATTTTACAACATGCTGAGTATTCTCTGCTTGAATCCCTCTTCCTAATCCATTTTTGGCCCATCCGGGTCCTACTCTGTGCCCCAGGCCTCCCTTATCCTCTGGATTCTGTTTGGGTTCGGCCATTGGGAGTCACCACCGGAGATTGGAGGGTGGGAGCTGGAAACACCAGTTTTTCCCTTTCTCCTTTCCAACCCAAGGGTAGTAAGCTTCCCGCTGTTGCTGGTCTCTGAGCACCCTGACATCTCTTGGTTCCCTTAGCCCTGAACGCACTTCCAGAAATAGTCTCTTCACTAAATTGTCTTCATAGATCCCAGCTGAGTGTGCCTTCTATTTCCTGCTGGAACTCTGACAAGTTAATATTTGATCTCTGAAGTCCCTGCCAAAGATCCTGTCCACTTAACTTCTTCACTTACTGCCTTCTTCTAAATGCTATATTTTTGTTTGTTTGTTTGTTTGGAAATGTCTGTTTGGCTTTATTTGAAGGGAGCTGATCTTACCTATAAAGTTACCCATTTTTCAGGTGGGCATCGATTATTTCGATCCTTCACTGTAGGAACCATCTTCTGTAGCTATATTTACATATTCATGGGTATCAGTCCTCTCCGTGGTATTACTACTTCTTATTCGCCAGTGTGTGGTTAGAAAGTCTCAAGGGCTGGCATTCAGCTTGACACAAGCACACATTTTAGTAACTGGCAAGCAGTTTTTATGCCTTTAAACCAAAATAAACATTTGGGGGCATTTCTGGAAAATGTGATTAGGCAAATTTCACTAAGATGCTGTTCATGGCTTTAGCCAGGTTGTGTGGAGAAGGATTTTCTTTATTGGCAGCTCAAGGAGTTCAGCAGCTCAATTGCACTCTTTGGAAAACTTGAATATTTACAATATAATTTTATAAATGGATAAATGTTCTTGTGTCTGGGCAAATTAATATGCTTTTAAAATCAGAGCAGAGATTGGAAATAGAGGCTTGAGTTGCAGCGTCACACTGGCTCCCAATTTCTTAGCAGTGAAGTAAGAAAATATATTTAAAAACTTGTCCGGGGATCTATATGCCTAGACGTAACTCAGTATTAAATAATGTGTAAGACAACCACACATATAATAGATTTTAAATAACACATAAATGTAATCCAATTTTCCTTTTCACAACCCTCATGATTCATATTTTCTTAGCCACTGGCATTCTTACATACAGTTTCCAAGTTGATAGGATTGACTTTTTTTTTAATGGTGGTGTGACTAAGCAGGGATAGCTTCCTGTTCGAGCTACGGTGCTCCAGGCACCAGTTCACCACCTGGGTATGTTATGCCATGGGCATGCATGTGCTAAGATAATTGTGACTTATCAAAGTCCAATTCTGGATTTTAATTTCCTCAGCACAAGCCCAGGAAACAAACAGAAAACACATTATAATAGTGCACAAGTCTGAATTCCAATTTTAGAAAACGGGATTTTTATCCAAGCCAATCAAACTTGGTAATTAAACATTTATTTACCTATTATAAAGTGTTCTTTTTTGCACTTAACCATTTAGATGAATTATTGTATAAGAAAGTAACACTTTAAATGTTGCCTTATAGATTGAATAACAAAGAGTTGCTAAGGTAGAAAATTATTACAAAACACAGCTCCTAATTTTATAGATATTAAGGCTGTGTTCCAGAAGAGATCTCAAAATCCCAAAGAAGATCTAAGACCTCAATATCCTATCTGCTGACTTCCGCCTGAAACTTTAGGGTAGAGTTTCATTCTTTTAGTTTAAATTCTTATTTATTTATTTATTTATGGCTGCGTTGGGTCTTCCTTGCTGTGCACAGGCTTTCTCTAGCTGCGGTGAGAGGGGGCCACTCTTCACTGCAGTGCGCGGGCTTCTCATTGCGGTGGCTTCTCTTGTTGCAGAGCACAAGCTCCAGGCTCGAGGGCTTCAGCAGTTGTGGCTCGCGAGCTCTAGAGCGCAGGCTCAGTAGTTGTGGTGCACGGGCCCGGTCGCTCTGAGGCACGTGGGATCCTCCTGGAACAGGGCTCGAACCCGTGTCCCCTGCATTGGCAGGCAGACTCCCAACCACTGCGCCACCAGGGAAGCCCCTAGGTTAAATTCTTAATGCCTGTTAAAATGCAAATACCACCACTGGAAGGTAGGAGTTTGTATTAGATTTAGCTTCATGTAACCAAAAACCCCACATAGCAGTGGTTAAACACGTAGGAGTTTATTTTCCCCTCATGTATAGTAAATCCTAAAGTAGGCAGTCCAACGTTGGGAAGGAAGTTCCATGATCATCAAGAAAACAGCTCCTTTTGGTCTTTTACTTTATCATCCTAAGTGCATGCATTCCATCTCTAAATTCCACTCAGAGTCCAAGATTGTTGCTGAAGCCGAAACCATCATATATGTATTCCAGTCAGCAGGAAAAAAGAAAGAAAGGCAAAAGGCCCATTGGTACCAGTTTCTATCCGCTTCTAAAGAGGCTTCCTAAACATGCCATCCAACAACTTCTTTTTATATCGCATTGTTCAATCCTACCTGAAAGATAGGTTGGGTAATGTAGTCTTGTCACTTGTCTCATTAAGATCTAGTGTAAAACTAAGATGCTGGGCTTCCCTGGTGGCGCAATGGTTGAGAGTCCGCCTGCCGATGCAGGGGACACAGGTTCATGCCCCGGTCTGGGAAGATCCCACTTGCTGCGGGGCGGCTGGGCCCGTGAGCCATGGCCGCTGAGCCTGCGGGTCCGGAGCCTGTGCTCCGCAACGGGAGAGACAACAACAGTGAGAAGCCCGCGTACCGCAAAAAAATAAAAAACCTAAGATGCTGTACCTGAGGAAGAAAGATAATGAGTGGTCTTGACCACAGAAGGATAATGTTTTCAATCTTTTATCAGTCATTTAAGCATTAGTGGGGGGACTTCCCTGGTGGTCCAGTTGGTAAGACTCTGCACTCCCAATGCAAGGGGCCCGGGTTTGATCCCTGTTCGGACGACTAGATCCTGATACATGCCACAACTAAGAAATCGGCATGCCTCAACGAACATCCTGTGTGCTGCAACTAAGACCAGGCACAGCCCAAATAAATAAATAAATATTTATTTATTTTTAAAGAAATCATTAGTGGAGATAAGGGACCTGAATAAATTATTTAAAGAGAGTATAGAAAAGCACTGAGATCTGAGATGAGAAGAAGGGAGAGAGCAAAACTGAATCAGGGAAGGAAAGCTAAAGAAAATATTCAGTGCTTGGCACTTAACTAGTTAATCAAGAAGGAGTTGTGGAAGGAAGGGGGAAGAAATGGAGGAAGGAAGGAAAAAAGAAGGAAGGAAGGAAGGAAGCAAGGGAGAAAAGATTGCTTTTTTGTAAATGCTTTGGAGATACAGACCTGTTTTGTTGGTTTTTCTACCCCTAAAAGCCCCCAGCACAGCCTCTTGCCATTTAAGCAGTTTGGATGTAAAGTCACTCCTTTCTTTAAGATATGATATATTTTGTTCTCCCTTGAAAATGTCATATCATTTTGTCATCTCCTTATATATCACTCTCTCCTACTAAACCATGCATTCTCAATGGGAGAAACATGGTCCACAAGGGACCAAAAATCTTAGATATGACAATGATTTATGGCTCTTCAAAGGGCCACAAATACATAAAGAGATAAACAGTGTACCTGTGCATTTAAAATTTCGTGAAGGACGGTCTCTTAGGGGAAAAAAGAGGCCTACAAAGACTCTTTAAGTGGGGAGATAATGAAAAGAAGGTTGAGAAACACTGTGCTAAACTCTGAGTTCCTTGAGATTGGAAAGAAATCTCATTTATTCTGTGTTCCCAGAACCTAGCATGGTACCTGGTATCAGAAGGTAAATGAATGTCTGTTGAATCAATACATAAATGTCCAGAGGGACAGCTTGATAGAGAAGAGTCCAAAGATACAAAGAAATATTTTATTAATATCACAGTTTGGGACCACCTCTAACCCCTGCCCTACCAACTATGCCAGACAGCAAATAAACTCTATCTGCCCACCCCAGGATGTATGAACCTCGATGCAAAGGTCGATGCAAACATAGTTGATGAAAGAGAGAATAAAGATGAAGGCAGAATTTAAGCAGGAGAAAAAGAGTTAAAAAAAGAAAGAAAAAATGTATTGTTTCTAAAAGTACCAGAAGAATAGGAAAGAAAAGGCCAGAGTGGGGAATGTGGACAATTTTCTGTTCCCATCTATCCCTTCGTTTCTCTCTCCCTCCTATTTTAATATTTTCTCCTTTTACAAAAGTTTTAAAAAGTTAGTTCTGAGTAAACCAGCAGGAAGGCATTGAAACTTCAAAAATAATTCATCTTTTGGAACACTGGAGGAGATCTGAAAGTGTTTCTCACAATGAATACAATATTATTTAAAGCAATGGCTCCCAAGCATTTTGGAGTTTCGATGTGTAGTTGTTTGAACATATGGACTAAATGCAGATTGTATAAATGCCTGCACATGTGCACACACACACACATGTGCACACACACACAGACAAACACATACATGACACATGTTTTGTTACCCTATAGAAATAACCTAAAAGGAAACTCTTTTTGTGGGGCTTTACAATTTTGATCACCCTGAGGATCCCTGATGTATTCATTTTGGTAGGTCAGTTCTAGATCATTCCAGCTGACAGGGACTTAAGCACCAATGCTTTCTAAATTTTTTTTTTTAAATAACACTTTTATTCACATAACATACAGCTCACCCATTTAAAGTGTACAATTCAATTTTTTTATATTTACAGTTGTATAACTGTCACCACAATAAATTTTAGACCCATTTCATCACCCTAAGAAGAAACCCTCATACTCATTAGCAATCACTTCCATTTTCCCTCAAACCTCCCCCTTGCCCCGCTCTAGCCCTAGGCAACCACTAATGTACTTTCTGTTACTATATATTTGCCTATCCTGGACATTTCCTATAAATGGAATTATGCAATATACAGTTTGTGGCCTTTTATGACTGACCTCTTTCACCTGGCATCATGTCTTCGATGGTCATCCATGTTGTAACATGTATCAGTACTTGTTTTGTTTGGCAGCAAATTATGCTTAGAGACTGAGATTGTCTTTGCCAATAATTTATTTAACACAAGTTCAGTGCAGGAATTATAATAATTTCACAAGCCAGTAGCATACAGGATAATGTCTCTTAATAAGCCAGTAAAGAGATACACCAAACCAGTGAGAGGTTAATCACACTACTATTCCAGACAAGGAGATGAAAGGAAAGTCCACATTTAGATGACGTGTACGACTTGGTTCTCAGGAGGGTTGGCTTCGCCAACCAAGCGCTGACATCCAGCTGCGGGCTGCAAAAGTTCAAGTCCCTTATTTTTAGAGCACATTGCCAAGGAATACAAGCACTGGTGTTGGTGGGCAAGATGATCTCCTTCACGGGGAGCTTCACAGTTTTCACCACTGCCAGGAGAGAATTACTTTGCCTGGGCAGGAGCTAATGCCCCAAGGTCTTTGGAGAGCTCTTCAGTTCAGCAGAGTAGACTCGTCCAGACTGGACACTCTCTAGTTGCTGGTCAAACCTCTCGGTATCTAAAGCTGAAATATCCCCCAGCCACAGTGGCTCTTCCACGTGTTCAGTAGCTCAGTAGCTGAGCTACTGAGGGCTTATAAACAACCACAGATGTTGATGACAACATCCTGACGTGGCCTCCTCCATGTAAACAACTTTACTCTTAGAACTAAACAACTTCATTCTTAGATCAAAACAAGTGGTTGCGAAATCATATCAAACTAATACACAAAAGTACCTCCTTCCTTTTCATGGCCAAATAATACTTGATGGTATGGATATGCCATGTTTTGTTTATCCAGTTGATGGACATTTGGCTGTTTCTAATTTGGGGCCGTTACGAATGATGCTGCTATGAACATTCATGTGCAAATTTTTGTGTAGACATATGTTTTCATTTTTCTTGGGTATATACCAAAGAGTAGAATTGCTGGATCATATGGTAACTCTATGTGAAAGCTTTTGAGGAACTGTCAGACTGTTTTCCAAAACCACTGCACCATTTTACATTCCCACCAGTAGTGTATGAGGGTTCCGATTCTCCATATTCTTACCAATACTTGTTATTTTCTCTTCTGTTAATTATAGCCATCCTCATGGGTATGAAATTGTATCTCATTGGGGTTTTGATTTGCATTTCCTTGATGACTAATGATGAGTAAATTTTCATGTGCTAATCGGCCATTTGTATATCTTCTTTAGAGAGATGTCTGTTCAGATCCTTTGCCTGTTTTTAAATTGGGTTGTCTTTTTATTATTGAGTTGTAAGAATTCTTTATATTTTCTAGGAACAAGTCCCTTAGCAGTTATATGATTTGCAAATGAGAGGGAGCAGAATTTGCTACCCCCAGATATGCCTCTTTGGCATTTTATTTTGAGCTGATTCTTTTCGAGAGGCTGCAGACACAGGAAAAATCTCTGAAATCTGAGTGGAAGTTGCCCTTTTGTTAGAGATGTTTTACATTTTTATAAGGAAAATCTCCATTTGTAAGGGTGTCTCCATCTCTGTAACAGGAAGAGAAAAATGACTAAATCTCTAGTAACTCTTACCAATGGAGAAGGCGTGAACTTATATCTGCATAACAACCTTACCCTTGTTTGTTGTTTCCTGGTAACCTCCTATTAACTGGCCTTCCCCACTGCTACCCCCAACATCTTTTTTCTTTAGCTGGAGCTGTTACTGAAGGTGGTGGCTTGGGCCATTTCAGGGAGTTACTCAGTTCCCCTGGGTCTCTCCCTTGTATACCACAGGTGTGCATGTTCTTAAACTTCTATTTGTTTTTCTCCTGTTAATCTGTCTTTTTATTATGGGCAGGGGTCTCAGCCAAGAACCTAGAAGGGTAGAAGGAAAATTATTTTTCCTCCCCTACACAAATATTTTCTTCCAATCTGTGAGTTTTCTTTTTATTTTCTTGATGCTGTTCTTTGAAGCACAACAGTTCTTAATTTTGATAAAGTACAATTTACTTTTTGTTGTTTGTGCTTTTGGTATCATTCTAAGAAATCGTTGCTTAATCCAAGGCCAGGAAGATATAGCTCTATGTTTTTTTCTAAAAGTCTTACAGTTTTTACTCTCATTTCGGTCTTTGATCCATTTTTTGAGTTAACTTTTGTACATTGTGTAAAAAGTAGGTTTTTATGCTTTACACAGTGTAGGTCTTCAACTTAATTCTTTTGTGTGTGGGTATCCAGTTAGCCCAGAACCATTTGTTGAAAAGACTATTCTTGCCTTATTGAATTGTTTTGGCACCCTTGTTGAAAATCAATTGACTGTAAATGTGGAAGTTTATATCTGGACTCTTAATTCTATTCCACTGATCTATATATATGTCTGTCCTTATGCCAGTACCATAGTGTCTTAACTAATGTGGGTTTTTTTTTAATATGTATTTGAATTTTTAATTTATTTTTTTCAGGCATTCTCAGGTTGGCTTTATCAAACATTTCTAAGCTTTTAGTTCAAAATGTTTTTGCCCTTTTTGTTTTACTTTCTACAAAACTGCTATAAGATGCCAAAGATGAGCAGAAATTGGGAAAACTTCCTATCTCAAAAATAATGACAGAAGTTTAGAAACAAATGTTAAGAGAAAAACGGCTTGAGTGTTAAAACATAATTATCAACCCATATCCCTCTAATGTATGATAGTCCAAGATGTTGATCATGGAAGTAATTGAATAATTCAGTAAGTCTTGTGTAGACCCTATTAATTTCTTTTTTTTTTTTTTTTTTTAACCAAGGAGACACAGACATACACTGAAACCTATAAATTGTTGCTGAAAGAAATTAAAGATCTAAATAAATAGAAAAACATCCATAATTAATGTGGTTTTGTATTAGGTTTTAAAATCAGTAAGTTTTTTTTTTTTTTTTTGTGGTACGCGGGGCTCTCACTGCTGTGGCCTCTCCCGTTGCGGAGCACAGGCTCTGGACGTGCAGGGTCAGCAGCCATGGCTCACGGGCCCAGCCACTCTGCGGCATGTGGGATCTTCCCGGACCGGGGCACGAACCCGTGCCCCCTGCATCGGCAGGTGGACTCTCAACCACTGCGCCATGAGGGAAGCCCGAAATCAGTAAGTTTAAGTCCGAATTTGTTATTCTTTTCAAAAATTGTTTTGGCTATTCTGGGTCTTTTCCATGTCCATACGGATTTTAGGAACAGCTTGTCAATTTCTGTAAAACACCTAGCCTAGATTTTGCATTTAATCTGTAGGTCAACTTGAAGACTACTGCTATCTTAACAATTTAATTCTCCTGATCCATGAACATGGATATCTGTCCATTTTCTTAGGTCTTTAATTTCTTTTAACAATGTTTTATAGTTTTCAGAATATAGATTTTGAATTTCTTTCTTTAATTTTATTCCTGAGTGTTTTATTCTTTTTGATGCTACCGTAAATGAAATTTTTTAAAATTTCATTTTCTGATTGTTCATTGTAAGTATATAGAAATACAATTGATTTTTGTATATTGATTTTATATCCTGCAACCTTTCTGAACTTGTTTATTAGTTCTAGTAGATTTTAGAGAATTATTTGGGATTTTCTACTAATTATTTGGGTCATGTTATCTGTGAAAGAAGATAGTTTTACTTCTTCCTTCCTGCTGTGACTGCCTTTTATTTCTTTCTCTTGCTTAATTTCCCTGCCTAGAACCTGTAGTACAATGTTAAGTTGAAATATTGAGAGCAGACATCCTTCTCTTCTTCCTGATTTTGGGGAAAGCCATTAAGTGTGATGCTAGCTGTGGTTTTTGTTGTTGTTGTTGTTTGTTTTCTGGCAGATGCTCTATCAGGTTGAGAATATTCCCTTATATTTCTAGTTTGTTGAATGTTTTTATCATGAAGAGGTATTAAATATCTTCAAATGCTTTTTCTGCATCTATAGAGAGGATCATGTGGTTTTTTTCCTTTATTTTATTAATATAGTATATAACAATAATTGATTTTTGCATGTTAAACCAACCTGCATTCCTGGGATAAATTACACTTGGTCACAGTGTATAATCCTTTGCTATGGATTTTTACATCTGTATTTATGACAGATATTGGTCTGTAGTTTTCTTTCCTTATGATGTCATAGTCTGGTTTTGTTATCAGGGTAATACTGGCCTCATAGAATGAGTTGGGAAGCATATCTTCCTCTTTTATTTTTTGCAACAGTTTGTGAAACCCGGTATTAGTTCTATAAATATTTGGTAGAATTCACCTGTGAAGCCATCTGGGCCAGGGCCTCTCTTTGTGGGAGTTTGTATGGTTACTTATCCAGTCTCTTTACTTGTTATAGGTCTACTCACCTTTTCTGTTTCTTCTTGAGTCAGTTTAAGTAGTTTGTGTCTTTCTAGACGTTTGTCATCCAGGGTATCTAATTTGTTGTCATACAGTTGTTGATAGTATTCCTTATAATCTTCTTTATTTCTGTAAGGTTGGTAGTAATGGCCCCTCTTTCATTTCTGATTTTAGTAATTTGAGTCTTCTCTCTTTTTTTCCTGGTCAGTGTAGCTAAAGATTTGTTAATTTTGTTGATCTTATCAAAGAACCAACTTTTATTTCATTGATTCTATTGTTCTTCTATCTTATTAATTTATGCTCTAATCTTTATTATTTCAATGTTTTTTTAATATTTAATTTAATTTAATTTATCTTTATGGCTGCATTGGGTCTTAAGCTGCGGCATGTGGGATCTTTTGTTGTGGCCTGCGGGTTTTCTCTTCCCTAGTTGTGGTGCATGGGCTCCAGAGCGCATGGGCTCTGTAGTTGCAGCACGCAAGCTCTCTAGTTGTGGTGCGCAAGCTCAGTAGTTGTGGCACACAAGCTCAGCAATTGTGGTGCATGGGCTTAGTTTCCCCGCGGCACGTGGGATCTTAGTTCCCCGACCAGGGATCAAACCTGTGTCCCCTGCATAGGAAGGCAGCTTCTTTACCACTGGACCACCAGGGAAGTCCCAATGTTTTCTTTTATAAATGAAAAGAACTATGGCTTTAAGAGGCAGAGAGAGTTGCCCTAAGAAATTAACACACATACCTTTTATCCTTTCTTTCAAATGTAAGTCTTAAGCTTTGGAACTATAAGATGAATCAAGTATCAAGATTCAAGATGCACAGTACAGGGTTTTCATATAACCTTGTCCACCATAATTAATCAATCTTGCGTGAATGAATGTGTTAGAGAGTGGCTAGCTGATCACTAAAACTAGATCCTTTTCCTCCTGGGCACCTAGGTGAACCGCATTTCCCAGCCTCCCTGCAGTTAGGTATAGCCATATGGCTGAGCTCTAGCCTGACCAATAAAATGCAAGCAAAAGTGAAGTGCACCATCCAGACCTGGCTCATAACACTACCCATTCATAGTCCTCCCTCCCTTCCCCCCAACCTGCTGGCTGGATGTTGGCCCTCAGGGCAATCTTGAAAGCCATAGACTGCAGATGGTAGAGCCTCTCTTACTGGCTGTGTCTACCCTGTTCATCCACACTCAAGAGTAGTGTAACCAAGTTCCATTGTGATTTTTGTTATAAAGAAGAAAGAATTGAGACTTTCCAGAATTCAACCCTGAGATGACTCTAAACCCTGTAGATACAAAGTTTTCCCACTTGAATCTGCTGTAGCCTCTGTGTGCCTGAATCTTTAGAATTTGCATGGTGATTTAGGAGGTATAAAGGACTGTCATATATTATCTCATTTAATCCTAAATGAATGTAATGTCAATGAGAGTGGAGAATATGCATATCTTGGCCCCTTCCTCATTCCCAGCACCTCCCGAAGTATCTGGCACATAATAGGTACTCAATAAATACTTGCTAAATGAACGGATAGGAAAGCTTGATTAGTTTGAGGGCATGGAGAGAGAGACTTACAAGAACCTAGAAGCAGTTTAAACTGTGGTTCTTATGTCTAGAGCAATATTAATGTGCAGTATCAGTGCCTGACACATAGTAGGCATGCAATAATATATATTATTTATATACCTATAATGTATATATAGTATATACATCATGTATTAGATATCATATATACTATTATTATATACTTTAATAAAGCATAATTTTACTAATTAATTTATTTAAATATATATAATTAGCATTAGAATGACTTGAGAACTTGACCATCTAGCCAGAGTAAACTTGATGAATAGGCAGAATCCAATAAGAGGCATTCAAGTATTTCAGCCCTCTGAGATAGGATAAAATTTCACAATAGAGTGAAGCTGTAGATAGATTAGGTAAATCCAATCAGACAGTGAAGCACTCTGGATTGAAGAGTTTTTTATTGACTCTTATCAGATGAAAAAGGGGAAAGAAGTTACAAAAGTAAATAAGCCTTGACTCGAACTTACTCCGGGGATTCTGAGAGCAAAACTAACCTCATTTATGGGATCTGAACTTGGAGTTTTCTGTTGGGATGGCCACTATGACAAAATGTTGGGGCAGAGGGTGGGACCATAAGGCCGTTTGGTCGTAAGAAAGATCACTATGAATGTCTGTAGTTCCAGATCGCACATTCTGACCAAATCTCAGCCAACTGAGAAGATAACCCCAAAATTCACATGGGGTGTGACCCCAAATTGCTTGCAATGACATCATTGTCTCCTTAAGTGGACCTTTAACCCAAGGTTTCTCCACCTTGGCACCATTCTTATTTTGCACTGGATAACTCTGTTGTAGGGGACTGTCCTTTTGCATTGTACCATATGTAGCAGCGTCCCTGATCTCTACCCGCTAGATGCCAGCGGAATTTCTTCCCCACTCAGATTGTGACGGCAAAAACGTCTCTGGACATAGGCAAATATGCCCTGAGAGGCAAAATCACCCTCTATTGAGAACCACTGCTTTAACCCTATGAAGATTTACAGTTCAGTGTAGAGCTAGATAAATAAATCAAACCCACAGTATTAATATTTTTGTCTTAGATGTGGAAATTCTCTGTGTATATCTATTTGCAATGTTTAACATAATTTTGAGTATTTGACTGTAACAAGTTGGCCTTATGTTTCTAATTTAAAATGTGTACATGACTAATTGATTTAGGCTTGTGACAACTAGTTCACCAAGTTTGTAAACAATATTAGAACATTTGAGAGAACTTATTTAGAAGTTTAATTTATTAAATATATTAGAATCAGTGACGTTCTTGAGGAAGTTCTTTGTTAGGAAACAACTGATATATTTAAACAGAAAATAAAATATATTAAATGTGTAAATTTGGCTTAAGGACTTCCCTGGTGGTGCGGTGGTTAAGAACCTGCCTGCCAATGCTGGGGACACAGGTTCGAGCCCTGGTCCGGGAAGATCCCACGTGCCGCAGAGCAACTAAGCCGGTGTGCCACAACTACTGAGCCTGTGCTCTAGAGCCCGCGAGCCACAACTACTGAGCCCTTGAGCCACAACTACTGAAGCCTGCATGCCTAGAGCCCGTGCTCCACAGCAAGACAAGCTACCCCAGTAAGAAGCCCGTGCACCGCAACAAAGAGTAGCCCCCTCTCGCCACAGCTAGAGAAAGCCTGGGCGCAGCAACGAAGACCCAACGCAGCCCAAAATAAATAAATTTATTTAAAAAAAAATTTGGCTTAAAATTATTTAAAAGAACTTAACTGTCAAAGTCCCTGTAAAGTTATTGATAAAATGCAATTATGTTTATAAGGAAAACAACAAGATTTGTAAGTTGATCTTAAAAGCTTAAGAAAGATCTAGGTTTTTAAGTTTTAAAATTTGCTAATTTAAATCAAATATTATTTCCAAGAACCAAATTAACCTCTGAATAATATTTTCTGTGTGCGAAAGCCATCCCTGAGGACAAAAAAGAACTTCACGTTGACAGTAAGAAGTTAGTTGCCTCATAAGGGGTGTGACTGATGGTTTTACACATAGTCCCTGGGGGGCTGTGAGGAACAGTCTTTCATCCTCTTATTTCACAGAATCACTTTCTGGAATGATGAATAAAATGTATGAGTAAAAATGAGAAAATCGAGGGGATAATATGGGGAAAAGTATTCCCTCAAAATGAGGGAAAATGTTATGGGGTATTTATTTATTTAAACGACCATTTTATTTTATTTTATTTTTTAATTAATTAATTTTAAAGTTTTTGGCTGCGTTGGGTCTTCGTTGCTACACGCGGACTTTCTCCAGTTGTGGAGAACGGGGGCTGTTCTTTGTTGTGGTGTGTGGGCTTCTCACTGCGGTGGCTTCTCTTGTTGCGGAGCACAGGCTCTAGGCACGTGGGCTTCAGTAGTTGTGGCTCACGGGCTCAGTAGTTGTGTCTAGCGGGCTCTAGAGCGCAGGCTCAGTAGTTGTGACGCACGGGCCTAGTTGCTCCGCAGCATGTGGGATCTTCCCAGACCAGGGATTGAACCGGTGTCCCCTGCATTGGCAGGTGGATTCTTAACCACTGCACCACCAGGCAAGCTCCTTGGGGTTTTTTAAATTGAATTTGAGGGGGAAAATATTCAGGATAAGTTGTCAATACTCTCTTAAACGTGGAGTAAGAACCAGCGCATCTAACTTACAGGCCCCGATTTCCCAGCCCAGCTCCCGGGAAGAGACTGGTGTTGGAAGGACAGGGGCGTAGAAGGTGGCCCTGGTCAGCTACACGCTCCACCTGGCACACGCCTCAAGGACAGTTTGGGGACAGCTCTCTGAAAACACAGAGCAGGCAGACACGTGAGCTGAGAGCTGTCTGAATAAACTAGGCCCTGCACATGCTCTGCTGGTGGCTCTCGCCTCCAGTCTCTGTCCTGGAACCAGCTGCTGGAAGGCGGGCCTCAGGGGCACAGGTGCTCTGCTGGCTCTGGGGATGCCGCCATGTTGCAGCTCTCTCCCGCCAGGGGCCGCCGGTGCTGGGCTGCACACTCAACACTTTGCCTTTATTATCAGTGAGTCCCCCCAGAGCTGGCTGCTGTCTTACCCCCAGTGACAGATGGAGAAACTGAGGCTCGGAGGGGTGGCCACTCAGCTAGGGAGGATAAGCTGTCAATCTTCTAGGCAAAAACCAGTGAGTTAAAAATAAAGTGTCAGAAGAATCAGAAAATAATCTTATCATAAAATGAGACTGATTTGGTGAAGTCTCAGGTAGCAAATGCTACATTCAATGAGCTTGGGGTTTAGGGTTGTGTTGATTTCTGAATTTGTTTGGTAATATGGTGAACCATACGTCCAGAAAACACTAAACCTTTTTTTAAAAATCACGATGTCATTGGGTTCTTTGGTTGTCAAATTTCACTTGCATATAATTGCCTCAAAGTGTAGGTACAGCATTTGAAACAAAATGAAAAAAAAATTAAACTGATAATGATGTTCTTGGTCTCTGAATAAACTCTGTTTTTAAATAGAATGTACCAAGCATGGTAGTTTTAAAGACCAATCCTAATTTTGTGAAATACATTTTTATTTTTCTAAACTGGAAAAGAACTGTATGTCTGTCAAGTGCACTGAAGATAGGCAATGGAGAAACAGGTTTGATTTAATTTACCAAAAAAAAAAGAAAAAAAATCCCAAACTTGGTTATGGGCTTTTTTTCCCCTTATAATTAAAACATATTTGTATTTTACATCTTTAATAATGAGTAACTTTGGGAATAAATGTTTATTTTAGTTGAAAACGGTACAAAGACTAAAATATTAATGAGGGGGTCTAGAAAAAATTTGAGAGGCAGGGATGGAAATAGAATGATTTATCTTGAGAATTATCAGTACCAATATTAGTAACCACTGATACTGATTGAACGTTTACTGTGTGCTGGATAGTCTACTAAATCCTCAACACCAGTGCATCTCAAATTGTAACGTATAAGAATCATTTGGGGGAATTCCCTGGTGGTCCAATGATTAGGACTCAGTGCTTTCACTGCCAGGGGCTCAGGTTCAATCCTTGGTCAGGGAACTAAGATCCCACAAGCTGGAGGCCCAGCCAAAAAAACCCAGTCCTTTGGGGATCTTTAAAATGCAGATTTGCAGATTCTGTTTTAGTAGGTCTGGGGAGAAACCTGAGATTTTGCATTTCTAAGAAGCACCCAAGCGATGCAGATACCACTGTCTGGGTTTGTGAACCAAACTTTGGAGAGCAAAGTTTTAGTTGGATCATCTCATTGAATTCTCACAGTAACTCGATGTACTATTAATGTCTCCATTTTGCAGATAGAGAAACTGAGTCCTAGGGAGATTAAGTGATTTGCCCAAGTAGTGGGGCTGGCATTCTGACTCTAAATCTACATTTTAAAATTAGAATCATCTAGCCAGTGGTTCTCAATTCTGGCTGCACACTAGACCCACCTAAAGAGCTTTTAAAAATACTGATGGCCCCACCATTTAAATCAGCTTCTCTAAGGATGGGGCCTAAGCATCACTATTTATTTCAAGCTCCCCTGGTGATTGTAATGGGCAGTCAAGTCTGAGTACCACTGGTCTGCGTCAACCCCATTCTTTTACAAATAAGGCAATTGAGGCCCCCACCACAAAGAGTCAGTGTTTGTGACCAGGAACCCAGGTCCCCTGATTTAGTCAGTATCTGAATAAGAAGCCACTGTAATACAGGCTGGGGTTGGAGAGGGGGAGATGTTTATCTCTGTTGAAAAAAACCTTTAATTTAAACCTTATTAAACTATTAGCTAAGAAAAGCCTACAGGGCACTTACCATAAGACACTAAAGGGACTTCCCTGGCAGTCCAGTGGTTAAGACTCTGTGCTCCCATTGCAGGGGACACAGGTTCAATCCGTGCTCAGGGAACTAGATCCCACATGCTGCAACTAAAGACCCGGCACAGCCAATTAAATAAGTAAATATTTTTTAATAAAAGACACTAAAGAGGATCTAAAGTAATTTACATTATTTTGAGGAAAAAGTGTACTTGATTGTTAAAAAAGCAGGATCAGAATGAGCCTCAGAAACCCAAAAGAATGTAAGGAGTGGTGGATATGCTGGGTCTTAGAACAATTCTTTTTTTTTAAATTAATTAATTTATTTAATTTTTTATTTTTGGCTGCGTTGGGTCTTTGTTGCTGCATGCAGGCCTTCTCTAGTAGCAGCGAGAAGGGGCTACTCTTCGTCGCAGTGCGTGGGCTTCTCACTGCGGTGGCTTCTCGTTGTGGAGCATAGGCTCTAGGCGCCCGGGCTTCAGTAGTTGTGGCACGTGGGCTCAGTAGTTGTGGCTCACGGGCTCTAGAGCACAGGCTCAGTAGTTGTGGCGCACGGGCTTAGTTGCTCCTCGGCATGTGGGATCTTCCCGGACCAGGGCTCAAACCCATGTCCCCTGCATTGGCAGGTGGATTCTTAACCACTGCACCACCAGGGAAACCCACCACAATTCTTCTAGTCTATACTGGGAGAAAATTAAAAAAAAAAAAAGAGAACAACAAACTGTACTTTGATTGGGCGCAGTAAGATTGTGTGACTATCTCAAGAAATTTCACACCTATCCCCAGTGTGCGTAAGATCACCAATTTTGGAGATTTCTAGATTCACTAAGAAAAGTTTACACTATTTATGAAATGATTCATCCACTCATTCAACAAATATTTGTGAAGCACCTGCTATATGCTAGACACTAGATCCTGAAAATATGGCAGTAGACAAGACAGATACAGAGGTTACAGTTCGAGAAGGATGCTGCCCGTCCTAATGCTCTTGCCCTTGACTTAAAGGGGAGGAGGCATGTGACTTAGGCTTAGCCAATCATTATACTTCATCCTCCTCACCATGTGATGGTTAAAGCTGGGCCAGTGAGAGTGTGTCCCTGAGATTATTATATTCAATACACCGAACCCTGAAGCAGGAGTTCTGTTTCTTCTCTGGGATTGCCATCTGGGCTAATAGAAGCTAAGGGTGTCTTCAGCCATGTCTCATGCAACTTAGCATGGAAGAAGCCCTGTGAGAAGGGGGGGGATAGGGACCAGCTGCTGAGAGAGAGACAGAAATCCGATGACATAATTTGAATTCCTGTATTCAGAATCTATTCCACCTCTGTCCTTCCCAGATATGTGAGCTGATAAATTCCTTTTCTTACTTAAGCTGGTTTGAGTCAAATTTCTGTCATTTGCACCCAAAAGAGCTCTGACTCAGACTTACTGACTCACTGAATGAACAAGCAACATGAACCTCTGAGTTTTTCTAATACAGTGGCTCTCAGACTGTGGCCCCTGAACCAGAACCTCGGCCTCACCTGGGAACTTGGGAGATGCAAATCCTGGAATCGTATCCCAAACTTACTGAATCAGTAAGTGTGGAGGAAGGGCCCAGACATCATTTTTAACAAGCCCTCCAGATGATTTCAATCCACACTAAAGTTTGAGAAACTGTTCTAATACAGCCCTTTCCATAGATGTGAAACTAGAAGCCCAGAAAAGGGAGGTAATTTGCTAAAGTTCACAAGGCTAGTCAGAGTTTGCTTTAGACCCTCTTCGTAATCCAAGGACTGTAGGGTTTAAGAAAGGAGGGCCACTTGGAGTTTTGAGGGAAGTAAACACATGGATAGGCAACTAGAAGGGGGAAAAATATTTTGGGTCAAATAATACAGTACGGTTGGAAACACTTGCTGTGTGTTTCCACAGGAGTTTGGAGAATGTCTTACTCATCTTGGCTCCCCAGCTGAGCCAACAACAATGTGTTAAAGCTCCATGGCCAATGGCAGGAATCCAGGAGAGTCCTTTCTGTGTGCCAGCAAAGAGGAATTTCTTAGAAAAGCTACAGAAATTACGCTACTATCACATTTCACTTTGTGGAGTGAAAGAATAAAGAGGATGAAACAAAAAGCAGGGAACTTCAGTTATTCCCAAGAGTCCCACCTCTGCAGCTGGGAGAAAGGGATTTTATTGTTGTTCTTGCCAGGGCAGAAGTTCCCCGGAGGGAAACTGGGCACCTCACCTGGTGACTTGGAGAAAAACTTGCTTGTTTTGAACTTTTTTTTTCAGGTGGAGGAAGAGAGCAGCAGTGTTCCTGAGTGTCCCTGGAAACTCTATTTAGTAGCCTGCTTTCCGAAGATTTGCCCACCCTGCCCTGGGGACGTGGTGTATCCAGAGGCAAACCTAAGAAAAGAGAAGCCCTGGCACCATATGTATGAAGACTTCTTCTTCTGTCCTTCTCCTCCTCTTGAGTATACAGATAAGCATAGGAGGGAGCAGAGCAAAGAATCAAGGGAAGTTTCTGGCACTACCGGTTTCAGAGAGTACAAGCTTTTAATAGCCAATATACACTTTTGCTTTGGTATATCTACTCAGGCAAGGCCAATGTCCTCCAGGAAGTTACCTGATAGGAAAACGAAAGCATCACCTCCTCTCATAAAAATCCATGATTCACACATTCATTCATTCATCAGTTACTTATTAAATATCAACTACGTGTCAGGCACAGGTCTAGGCACTAGGGAAACAGCAGCAACAAAAATAGTAAATACTAGGGCTTCCCTGGTGGCGCAGTGGTTGAGAGTCCGCCTGCCGATGCAGGGGACACGGGTTCGTGCCCCGGTCCGGGAAGATCCCACAGGCCGTGGAGCGGCTGGGCCCGTGAACCATGGCCGCTGGGCCTGCGCGTCCAGAGCCTGTGCTCCGCAACGGGAGAGGCCGCAACAGTGAGAGGCCTGCGTACCGCAAAAAAAAAAAAAAAAAAAAAGTAAAAACTACAACAACAAAAACAACCTTGCCCTTATGGAACGTATGGAACTTTCTGTCTTTTTGGGGAGAAAGACAATAAACAAAACAAGCAAGTACATAGGCAGTTAGTGCTATGGAGGAAAAATAAAACAGGGAAAGAGTAGAGACAGAGCTGGGGGTGGTGAAGAAGGGAGTTTGAAAGAATAAATAAATAGGGCGACCAGGGAAGGCCTCACTGGAATTCAGTGTGGCCTTGGTCATAAACCCTCAAGAAAGATCTCTTGAAGCTGGAAAAGACCCTGAGAAAGAGACTCAAACAATCGATCAAGAAATAATTTCATCAGGTAACTACTGATATCTACTATGGTATAGATGAGTGCTCATCAAATATTCCATGTACTTTCCTACATTTCCCAGCCTTCCCTGCATTAGGTAGGAGCCATAGGACTAGTAGTCGCCAATCGTTTGTGAGCAGAAGTGATATGGGGCTTCGCTGGTGGTGCAGTGGTTAAGAATCTGCCCGCCAATGCCGGGGACATGGGTTTGAGCCCTGGCCCGAGAAGATCCCACATGCCGCAGAGCAACTAAGCCCTTGCGCCACAACTAGTGAGCCTGCACTCTAGAGCCCGCGAGCCACAACTACTGAAGCCCATGTGCCTGGAGCCCGTGCTCGGCAACAAGAGAAGGCACCGCAATGAGAAGCCCGCACACCACAACGAAGAGTAGCCCCCGCTCACCACAACTAGAGAAAGCCTGCACACAGCAACGAAGACTCAACGCAGCCAAAAAGAAATAAAAATTAAAAAAAAAAAATCCTGTTAAAAAAAAAAAGAAGTGATAAGTATCATTTCTGGGCTGAGGCATTTAAAAGCCCAAGTGCTTCCTTCCCCTTCCCTTGCCTACCTTGGCCATCTTGGAGGCACATGCTCCTGGCTGATTGTCTACCCTCAACCCGCTCCTCTCGTCTCCTCATTTTTTTTCAGGCATTCATCTTTCCCTCATGCAGCCCATGTGACTCAAGGTACACTGAGCCCATCCTTAGCTGCAAAGCCAGTCTGCTGGGTCTAACCCAGTGGTTCTCTTTAAGTGTGGTTCTTAGGCTAACGACATCAGCATTATTTGGGATCTTGTTAGAAATGTACAATCAGAAAAGTAAATTCTCAGCCCCCAACCCCTCAAGACTACTGAATCAGAAACTCGGGGGCTGGGGCCCTGCAATTTGTATTTTAATAAGCCCTCCTGCTGATTCTGATGCAGGCTTATATTTGAGAACCACTTGTTCTCACCAGTCATGTTAATCACATTCCCCTTGATAGTGATTGGTTCCTGAATCCAGGTTTAAGCCAGTCAGTGTCTGGCATTCCCCTGGCAGCTGAACTGGTCCAAAGGGAGTCATGTGACTTAAGTTGGCCCAAGTCAGACTGAAGAGAAGGCTATTGAAGCCACAGTTGAAGGAGGGTTTTTTTCCCTTCCTAAGCTTTCCAGGACCCTGCTTCTTCCCTTACCCCTTTTGATGGACACAAGTGAGGTTGCCTTCTTTGCCGACCATGAGGGAAACTAGGCTGAGGGCAGAGCTGAAAGGATCACAGTGAAAAGGAGCCAGAATGCTTGCACTGTGCCTGTTCCCTGAAATAACACATTTCCTTATGATTTAAGCCAGTTGGACTTGTGGTTTCTTGTACTTATAGCCAAAAATGTCATAACTACAAAGAAGTTATGAGACCAAGGAAGTATGGGGCCAATGGGCATACCAAAAATATTCTAGGATGATGAAGGACGTATTTAGTTAACAGGGATTTTTTCTTTCACCAAGTTCTCAAACACTAGACCCAGCTAGAATGACTGTTATAACTGTTATAACTTGGGAAAAGCAATTTAGGACAAATAAAATGGAGCATTACTTCATGCACTGGGTCCCCAGGTGGTGAACTGACTAAAAATACACAACTAATATTTTTTTAAAAAGAGGGGGACTTAAGTAATCTTCTTAAGTGAAATGAAAAAAATGGAGTAATACACAAGATGAGCCCAGAATATATTGTAGTTCCAGAAAGTAAGAAAGTGCTCAAAAAAGAATGGAATGCAGGAACCAGCCTGAAAGAACACCCAATGACTGAAGCCAAGACAATTTGACAACAAAATAAATAATGATAGCATTGGATAATAAACCAGACTAAAGTAATTACCCATGAGTCCGTAATGATATAAATAAATAATTGAATAAGTAAAGAAATGGGAGAGAAGATATAGCTCTTCCCTATTAGAAGAGTTCCAATGAATTAATGTAGAAGGAATGAATGAAAGAAATGGAAAAGCAGTTAGAACACCACGGTAATCATTGTTGCAAGTGTGATCCACTGATGGATGCTAAAATTAATGGAAGAAGGTTTGAAGAGAAACAGGATATTTGTATAGTCTCAAAGTATCTTCCTCAAGGGAGAAAATGAACATAGAAGACAAACTAGGGTGTCACAGGGCTGTGTATGTCCAGGGTTTTCCCCTGAAATACGCCCTGTGGTTTCAGACACAGGTAAACAGAGATTTGGTTTAAAATTGCATGGCCAGGACTTCATGGGTTCCTCCAAGAAACAAGAAGGGGATCAGAGACCTTCAGTTAGGACTGAGCTGGATGAGGCCTGGCCCAAAGTGTTGTCCTCTGTGTTCTACTGAAGAACCCAATGGGTTCATCTTCCTCACCGCCCCCCCCATCTCTACCCCAATGCCAAGGCTGCTCTCTGGAGGCAGGGTGGTGGTCAGTTGCACAAGCCAATGCCAGTGTGCAGATCTACTGGAATGCATCTAGTTTCCTCTGGATTTTCTGGTTGGTTATTTGTGTTGGCAGGGGGCCATGCTCAGTTCCTCCCAAACTGGAACACATTCTCTGGAAGGGCTGGTCCCACCATTCTCATCTTGGTCGAGGCCAAAGTTTCATTGTTCATTAAACTACCATTTGTAATTTTCATCGAACAGAATGACAATCTGTCCAACCATCTTCATTCAGTATTTCAACGAGAGAGAGTCTTTTTGCCTCCCACGAGAGTGTGTGATTTACTTATCTCTTCCATTGTGCAGTAGGTTCACCACCATCACAACTAGCGCAATGTTCTGGAGCAAAATTTTGTTGTATCACACGGTGACTTCACTCACATCGGCAGTGACTGGTTTCTCACCTAAATCCACCAGAGCCTACACCACAGAGGATAAGATCACATCAGCAGACACTTCCCTGGTCTGAGTGTGAGTGCCTTGGAGGGCTGGGATCACCTCTTGCCCATCTTCATCCTGCCCAGAGTCCGGCACATAGTAGATGGGATAGTCATCAGTGCAGTTCATCAAGTATGATGAACTACCTCTCCACTTCCTAGGTCCTTGTAGGGCTGCATTTCTCGGCCCTCTGTGCCTGGGTGCAACTATGTGAACAGTTCCAGCTGACGAGTTGGGAGCAGAAGTGTTGCACATCACTTCTGGGCTGCAGCACTGAAATGCTTGTGGTCCAGAACTCTCTTTTCCTTCTAGCTAAGCAACCAGCCGTGTTTGAGAAGGTGGCTCCTCAGTCAGCCTGGGTCCCTGAGTGACTGGAGGAAGTAGAGCTCCCTGTTCCAACCTATAATGACAACACAATGTAAGACATAAACCTTTGTTGCATTAGCCATAGAGATTTTGAGAGTTGTTTGTTACTGCAGCATAACCTAGGATATCCTCACTGATACTGTAGGCATTAAAAACAAATGTTTGTTGAATGAATGAATGACTTAAACCAGAAAGGATTTCTGAGCAGTGGTAGCTCCAGAGTTTCTATAAAAGGGAAATTCAAACTTGGTAAGCTGATTACAGTTTTGTGGGAAGTGGGGGCCATGTTGCTTAGGGGAGTTTTCTTGTTTTGTGTATGTAGTACACTGTTTTTGTTAGATGCCTTTTATTTGGGCTGTTGGAGTGTTGATGGAGATTATGGGGGCCTAAAAGACCCCATGCCAACTCTTGGCACCACCACTGGAGTTTAGATTGACATTGTTACCAGCTATGTATTTTTTTTTTTTTTTTTTCTGGCGGTACGTGGGCCTCTCACTGTTGTGGCCTCTCCTGTTGCAGAGCACAGGCTCCGGACGTGCAGGCTCAGCGGCCATGGCTGCTGGGAGGATCCCACATGCCGCGGAGCGGCTGGGCCCATGAGCCATGGCCGCTGAGCCTGAGCATCCGGAGCCTGTGCTCCACAATGGGAGAGGCCACGACAGTGAGAGGCCCGCGTACTGCAAAAAAAAAAAAAAAAAAAAAAGATGTAAAAACCGAGTATGTTCATCATCATCATCATCATTCTAGTTCCTCATCCCACTCTTTTGCCTTGCACCCAAGTCCCATGTTCTCTTTGTGCTCATTTCCCTTGGGAAATAATGAATCTGTTTGAGGCCATTGTGTAGTATATTTTTAGACTAGCCACAGGTAAAGTTGCATTTCCAGTTCTAAGGAGAGAGCTGGGCCCTGAGCACTGGCGAGCTGTCCTCCTCTGCCACCTCCCTTTGCTGCCCACATGAAGGGGTCCAACCAGTGGAAGAGGGCAATGAGACAAGGACTTATGCCCTCCCCACTCAGTCTCTGCCATGTTTCCTGACCAACTGAAGTCTGGGGATCAAACTCTATCACTGGTTCAAAGACCCTGTGGGGCAAGAGCCAAAATTGCCCGCTCTCCAATTGCTGGGATGTCAGCCCACGGGCTGTGGATGATTTAACCGCAAATCCTAAGCGGCCACGGCCTTCCTTCATGTCACCAGACAGTGCCTGTGTAGGAAGCGTGTGACCAGGGCCCCCTCTCTCGGAAAAGGCAGAGAGCCCCATGGCTGGAGGGGCCCCTCTTCAGCCCCAGCCTCTTGCCTCTTCTGTTGATCCTGATGGCAGAGTTTTGTTGATCTGAGCGTTTGTCAAGGAGAATGAAAGTTTGCCTGGAAGTCCATCAAAATAGGAATTTAAGTTTTAGGCAGTATCTCATTTGTGTATTTTAGATATAGTTCCCCAAAGTGCCTTTTTTTTTGTTTTTTTTAATGGCCAGGTTGTTTAAAGGAAAAGCATACTTATTCTGGTATTGCTCTTTAGAATTTCAAGCAACTTTTTTTTTTTAACATCTTTATTGGAGTATAATTGCTTTACAATGGCGTGTTAGTTTCTGCTGTATAACAAAGTGAGTCAGCTATACATATACATATATCCCCATATCTCCTCCCTCTTGCGTCTCCCTCCCATCCTCCCTATCCCACCCCTCTAGGTCAAGCAACTTTTAATATGAGCTCTACATATATTAACTTTTTATTGAAGTAGAACATACATAGAGAAAAGTACACATATCATAGGTGAGCAGCTCAATGAATTTTCACAAACTTAACAGATCCATGGAAGTAGCACCCAGATCAAGAAACATTACCTGTACCCCATAAATCCTTATCATCCTTATAACTGCTTCCAGTCATCAACTCCCCAATGACCGCCATTCTGACTTCTAACTTCACAGATTGGTTGTGCCTGTTTTATACTCTGTATAAATGGAACCACATAGTATGTATGCTTTTGTGCCCGACTTCCTTCGCTCAATGTTGCTTATGAGGTCCATCTACACTCAGCATGGCAGTGGCTTGTGCATTCACTGTCTGGTATTCCATTTTGAGACTATACCACTGCAATGTTTTCAATCCATTCTACTGCTGATGCACATTTGGGGAGCTTCCAGTCTGGGGCTATTACAAATATATGGCTATGAACATTCTCGTTCCTTTCCTCTGGTAGACATAGGCACTCATTTCTGTTGAGTATATACCTAGGAGGGGAATTGGGACATCAGGTAGTTGTGTGCTCAGTTTTAATCGATTCTGCCGAATGGCAGTGTATGAGATTTCTGGTGGCTCTACACAACATGAAGTCTTTTCTAACATATGCAAGTGTTAAGTTAATGCCAATGGAAACAATTTAACCCTTTGGAATAGCATTCAATCTATTTATTAAAATATACTATTTTACTCTTCATCACAATTCTGCCTCCAACTTGTTATGTAACCTGGGTGAGCTTCCTGCCGTCCACTCCCCCTTAATCCAACCCTTTCCATTCATTTATCTAGCTAGAATGTTGTGAGTGTTAATAAACTGGTGTTTGCAAAACAAAATCAACCCCCTCCTGCAAAGCGGAGTATACATCTCACGGGTGTTGTGTTTAATATGGCAGAGCCAGACAGGGGTGTGCTCTGTAGATCTGCACTTTATAAACATCCTCTCCAAAGCTCTGAATGCAATTCAGAATCTAGAATTTTGTTTTACTGGTAAAGAAAAATGGAATATTCTCCTGTAGATTTTAACGAAAGAAAGAGAATGGTGCTTTGAAAGTGATAAAGCATCTTGCAAATATTGGAGTTAGTTGACTACAAAGAGGAGGGCTGGAGAGGGTAGTGTGGGGATGGTGTAAAAGGGGCCAGAGAGGGAATTCAGAGCCCTTTTTCCCCTGGCCTGTACAATCAATTCTTATTGTAGAACCGAGCTAAGTTCCCCTGGGCCTCGGTTTTCCCATCTGTAACATTGGGTACTTTGACAAGCTGGTTAGGTGATCTGTAAATCTTATCCGGATCTAGTTTTTATTCTAGAATGTGCAGAGGCAGGAGATGCTGACAGAAAAGGTAGAGGGGACCAGGGACAACTCACTTCATATACTACCCCCCACCCCCCAGCAGTCAGAGCGCTGGGGATCCCAGTTTCTAGGTATCCGGTGTGCCAGGTAACCATGGAACCGAATTCGTTCTCAGGACCCTTTCCTTTTACCGACCTCTGTAAATCCCCCTCCAAGCGGTCTGACCTCTGCATCAGGAATATTGTGGCAGAGGGGCGACCTCGGGGTTCCCACCCATCACAGTACACGGTGCTGAAAGTGGTGGGACACGCATTTGGGTAACAGGGCGACCCCTAAAGGTGAGCGGCTGGGTCTGGAGACTGGAGGCCCCTAGGAGCACGCCGAACCGGACGCGGGGCAGCGGAGGTGCTCGCGGTCCAGGGAGTCCAGAAGCGCCACGCGGGCCTCTGCAGGGTGGTGTGGGCCGCTCGGCCCGCGGCCCCTACTTCTCTCCCCGCCCCGCAGCCTGGAACTCCCCCCGGCTTCGGGCGGCCGAGCTACTCGCTCACACCCTCCCCCCTCCGCGCCCCGCCCGCTCCCCGCTAGCTCCCCACCTCCGCGTCCAGCCTCGCAGCTGCCGAGCGACGGACGCGCCGGACGCGCCATGCCGCGCTGGGCCGCTGAAGAGCAGGCCGGCAAACCGTCCGGGAGCGGCGGGGGCGGTGCCCAGCCCGCGGGCGGGAGGAGGAGGGCCGCGGCCCGAGCGAAAGGGAAAAAGGAGGGCTGGAGGGCGCCAACAGCCAGCCCGTCGGCGGGGACCGGCAGGTAAGCGCGCGGCGCCGGGATGGGTCTGTCTTTCTCGGGTTCCTGAGACCCGGCCGGGGAGCCGCGGAGCTGGCGACCAGCGTGGGCGGCTCGGGCGCAGCGCCTGGACCTGGAGTGCGACGGGACGGCGGGGCGAACGCTCCCTCCGCCCGACTGCGGCTCTGAGCCGGGGCCCTGGGCCGCCCTAAAAGGCGGAGGCTGAGGGCCGAGCTCCGGGAGCTGGCACCCCGACAGTGGGAGAGGGCGCGCCGTGGGAAAGGGGGCTCTGGCGACGCGTTCTCCGAGGGAGAGGGGCGTGTGTATCCAAAAGCTTAAAACGGGCTCCAGCTCTCCCCAACCCTCCGCGAAAAAGAGCCACGAGCTTTGTTCGCGCGGGCGGTCTTCGAGACCCGACTGGTGGGGACTCAGTTTGCCGCGCCGCGCGGTGGGTGCGGCGGAGCCTGCGGAGCGCGGACGCGACCCGGGCCCCAGACGACTTGGCGCGGCAGCGTCTGGCTGGACGCAGAGCAGGTGGCTAAGGGCGCGGCGGGATGGAGCGGCAGCCAGGAGCCTGAGGCTGGGGACAGGAGAATGGAGGTCTCGGGTGAGCGCTTTTCGACAGGGACTTGCCATTTCGAGGCTCCGGAGCTAGATACGTTTCAGGTGAGGAGAGGGAGCGCTGACGGTCTCCTGAGAGCCAGATGAGGCAGGCAGCAGAGGTTTTCCGTGGCTGCTTCGACAGTGACACTTATTTGTATGTACCGTCCACACGAATTCCCTGGGGATCTTGTAAAAGTACAGATTCTGATTCAGTAGGTCCGGCTGGGGTGGGGCCCGACAGTCTGCATTTCTGACAGGCTCTCAGATGCTGCTGCTCCATGGATCACACTTTACACCGCAGGCCCTGCAGAAGTACTTTTTGTCCAACAGGCTGAAAACCTTAGGAAAACTGGGACATTGGGAGAGGAGGTCCTAAGACTTTACAATCCCACCTCCACCCCAAATACACACATTTAAACGATTGCTACTCATTTAGTAGCAAAATGCTTTACTCTTCTTACTGGGTTACCAGCCAACTACATTATCTGATAGTAGAGCTGGCTTCATGGGCATGCAACCTGTATTTGGTTTAATGTTCTGCAGTTGCTGTCGAAATTCTGAATAATTTTTGAACAAGGGACTTCGCATTTTTATTTTGCACTAAGCCCCACAAATTATGTAGCTGATCCGTAGGCAGAAAAAGGACCCATTTCTTTCTTTCTTTCTTTTTTTTTTGGCTGTGTTGGGTCTTCGTTTCTGTGCAAGGGCTTTCTCTAGTTGTGGAGAGCGGGGGCCACTCTTCATCGCGGTGCGCCGGCCTCTCATTGTCGCAGCCTCTCTTGTTGCGGAGCACAGGCTCCAGACGCACAGGCTCAGTAGTTGTGGCTCACGGGCCCAGTTGCCCCGCGGCATGTGGGATCTTCCCGGACCAGGGCTCAAACCCGTGTCCCCTGCATTGGTAGGCAGATTCTTAACCACTGCGCTACCAGGGAAGCCCAAGGACCCATTTCTTTGATCCGTGTTCAGAGCTGGTGGGTGATGGAGAGTGAAGGTTCATTAAGCAAAGACAAGCTAGATGTTACAGTTCCTTCCATCTTTCTCAACTTCTTTTCAGTTATTTTAAGAGATAAGCCTATGAGTATAATTTCAGTTCTACATGGTATGACAATATTTATTTTAAAAATAATATTAATAACCTATTAAGAGCTTAATTATTAATACAATTAAGTTCGATGTTGTAATAGTTTGTGAATTGAGTGACAAAGGCGTGTGCTATTTTCAAAGGATTTGGAGAGTTTTTATTTAGTGTCCCAAAGTTTTGCTTACTTAAGATCTAAAATGAGCTGGACATTGCTAAATTGGCTGCTTTTTTCAGCTCAAATGCAAAGCTGGAAAATAAAAAGTGGCCAAATTTTGAAGCTGTTCAGGGGTATTGCTTTACAGGGCCTCAGTGCGACGCCAGCCCCTATCGGATTCCCTCTGCTTTTATCATTCCCACATCCCTGCAAGGTGACTTTCATTAAAAGGGGGATAGAGCAGACTTTGCTATTGAAAAACACTGAAGAAATGCAGGGCCAGCATTAGTGTTTTCTGTGAATAATTCTTGCCCCAAACCCACAGACTGCAGGTGTGTGTACTTTTCTAGAGAAAAAATAAAAAATGTTGGAGACAGAGAAAAGAAAAAAAATGGAACTTTAATTATGGGTATGATTTTGTTCAGCAGAGGGAGGAAAAAGCCTGGGAAATGGCATTTCATTGGCGGGTTTGGCAGGCAAAGGAGAGCTGCTGTGTTTCTGGTACCATGAACAGCCTTCCAGAAATGGCAAAGTGAGTTTGCTCAGGTGTTAGGGAGAGCCAGTAAGGAAGCTGCACTTCCACGGCTAATGTGGTCATTCTGGGTGCTCCAGTGTGGCTGTGGTGTGCCTGGGGCTGGTTGGGGACTCAGCGAGGGGGACATCACCGTGAGGTTCCTAGTGCTTTCACAGCGTACATGAAACAAACATATTTTTCCATTTTGTTGCCTGAGAGTGCCAAGATAGTTCAAATACACAGTACAAACTGGGAAGAGCACCATTACATTGAAAAGAAAGAGCTGGGGGTCGGGGGGAGGGGAAGAATGCATTTCTGTGGTGGTAATAATTCTGAAGATAGAAAGGAGAGATTCTGCCTTTAGTAAAAACCTGGGAGCTGCCTTTTATGCCTCACTGAGAAAGGCCTTCGCTACCTCAAGATAGAGGAGAACAATTTTTCTGCTAAAATGTTCATGGTGTTAAAAATACATGGGTCTTTAATCCACATGGAAATTATCTGGGGGTTGTGGTGTGAGGTGGGAGATGTTGGACGTTAAGAAATGGGGTAAACATTTGGGAAAAATTGTCATAAAATAAATCCCCTCAATCAAAGTCTGTGAACACTGTGTTCCATTTTATTTATTTATTTATTTATTTTATTTATTTTTTTCTTTTGCGGTACGCGGGCCTCTCCCGTTGCGGAGCACAGGGTCCAGCCGCGCAGGCTCAGTGGCCATGGCTCACGGGCCCAGCCGCTCCGCGGCCTGTGGGATCTTCCCGGACCGGGGCACGAACCCGTGTCCCCTGCATCGGCAGGCGGACTCTCAACCACTGCGCCACCAGGGAAGCCCCTGTGTTTAATTTTATAAATCTGCTTAACTCTTGAGCCGATTCCATGTTTTAAAAATTGAAGTACAATTGTAAAGCAATTATACTCCATTAAAGATGTTAAAAAAAATGAACTACAGTTTATTTACAATAACATTCACCTTTTTTAGTGTACAGTTCTGTAAGCTTTGACAAATACATGTAATCATGTAACCACCCCCATGGTCAAGATATAGAAGAAGTCCATCACTCCAAAAAGTTCCTTGTTGACGCTTTGTAGTCAACCCCTCCCACCACTCTCAGCCCCTGGCAACCACTGATTTGTTTTCTGTCCCTATAAATTTGTCTTTTCCAGAATGTCCTGTGAATGGATACATACACAATGTAGCCTTCTGAGTCTGGCTTCTTTCACCTGGCATAATGCACTTGAGATTCACCCGTGTTGTGTGAATCAGTAATTTGTTCCTTTTTATTGCTGAGTAATATTCCACAGTTTGTCCATTTATCAACTTTTGGTGATTATGAATAGGGCCAGTGTAAACGTTCACAAACAGCTTTCTGTGTGAACATAAGTTTTCATTTCACTCCAGTAAATACCTAGAAGGAGGATTGCTGTATTGTGTGGTAAATTTAACTCGATAAGAAACTGCTGAACTTCTCCGAAGTGGCTCCACCAGCGTGCACTCCCACCAGTGATGTATGAGAGGTCCTGTTGCTTGGCATCCTTGCCAGCCCTTGGTATTGTCAGCTTATTTTATTCCAGCCATTCCAGTAGATTTGTGGTGGCATCTCTGTCGTTTTAGTTTGTGCTTCCCTGATAACTAATGATGTTGAGCATCTTTTTGTATGCTTTTTGGTCATTTGTATATCTTCTATGAAATGTCTGGGTTTTTTTTTTTATTGTATTGTGTGTCATTATTGAATCGTAAAAGTTCTGCATACACCTGCACACAAGTTCTCTGTCAGATATATGTATTGCAAACATTTGCTTTTAGTCTGTGGCTTGCCTTTTCATTTTCTTTATTTTTTAAAAAAATTGTGGTAGGAATACCTAACATGAGGTTTACCCTCTTAACGAATTTTGAAGTGTCCAATACAGTATTGTGAACTATAGGCATGGTGTAGAACAGCAGATAGCTAGAACTTTTTCATTTTGCATGACTGAAACTTTGTACCCTTTGAACAGCAATTCCCCATTTCCCCCTCCCTCCAGCCCCTGGCAACCACCATTCTACTCTCTGTTTCTGTGAGTTTGACTCTTTTAGTTGACTCATACCTCATATAAGTGGAATTAATGATTTTTTTTTTGAAGAGCACAAGTTTTAAATTTTGAGAAGGTCTAATTTATCAGGTTCTTTTTCTTCTATGAATAGCACTTTTGGTAACCTGTCTGATAAATCTGTGTCTACCTCACATTTACCAAGATTTTCTCTTGTGCCACCATCTAGACATTTTATAGTTTTATCTTTTGTATGTAGGTTTATGACTTCATTTTCTAAAATTAATTAATTTATTTATTTTTGGCTGCATTGGGTCTTCATTGCTGCACGCGGGCTTTCTCTAGTTGTGGTGAGCGGGGGCTACGCTTCATTGCGGTGGCCTCTCTTGTGGAGCACAGGCTCCAGGTGCACAGGCTTCAGTAGTTGTGGCATGTGGGCTCAGTAGTTGGGTCTCGTGGGCTCTAGAGCGCAGGCTCAGTAGTTGCGGTGCACGGGCTGAGTGGCTCTGTGGCATGTGGGATCTTCCCGGACCAGGGCTCGAACCTTTGTCCCCTGCATTGGCAGGCGGATTCTTAACCACTGCGCCACCAGGGAAGTCCCACGACTTCATTTTGAGTTAATTTTTGTATGCATCAAGGTTCACTCTTTTCCATATAGATAGTTGCCAGTTGTTGCAACACTATTTGTTGAAAAGACTATACTTTTCCCTCATTGCATCCCCTTGGCCCCTTTGTCAAAAATGAATTTACTGAGTATGTGTGGGTTTAATTTTGAACTCTCTTCTGTTCCATCGATCTGTACATCTGTCCTTATGCCTATACCACACTGTGTAGGTGTTACACATTCTTTTTTTTTTTTTTAATAAGAGGGTATTTTGTTGTTGTTTTCTTTAAAAATTTTTTTGTTTCTTTTTTTATTTTTTGGCCGCGCTGCGTGGCATGTGGGATCTTAGTTCCCCAACCAGGGATGGATCCTGCGCCCCCTGCGTTGGAAGCTCGGAGTCTTAACCACTGGACTGTCAGGGAAGTCCCACACATTCTTGTTAGGTGCATTCCTAGACTGTTTTGTTTGTAATTTGTATTGCTTTTAGAAATTGTATCCTTTTTTGCCCATTTCATTTTATTTTTATTATTTATTTATTTATTGGCTGCTTTGGGTCTTCCTTGCTGCGCGGGCTTTCTTTAGTTGCGTTGAGCAGGGGCTACCTTTGTTGTGGTGCGTGGGCTTCTCATTGCGGTGCGGTGGCTTCTCTTATTGTGGAGCATGGGCTCTAGGTGCACGGGCTTCAGTAGTTGTGGCTCGCAGGCTCTAGAGCACAGGCTCAGTAGTTGTGGCGCACGGGCTTGGTTGCTCCACGGCTTGTGGAATCTTCCCGGCCCAGGACTCGAATCCATGTCCCCTGCATTGGCAGGCGGATTCTTAACCACTGCGCCATCAGGGAAGCGCCCCCCCCCATTTTATTTTGTTGTGACTATACTATTGTATAGACAGGCTTTTTAATTTTTTTGTAGGTCTAGCATATTCAAGCCATGTTACTGAACTTTCATTAGTTCTCATAGTTTTTCAGTCAGTTTTCTTGAATTTTCAAGGTCGACAATCAAACGGGCTGCAAATGGCAATGGTATAGGGGTCCCTTCCCGCCCCCAATAGTTTTTCCTCAGTTTGTCTGGTCTCCTTAGTGGCTAGGCTGCCCTGTTAGAGCAGTGTTGAGGAGTAGTATCTGACTCAGGTGGGAACGCTTCTCATAGCTTACCACTAGGTATTCTTCTTGCTGTGGCGTTCTGACAGTTACCCTTATTAGTACCTTCAGGGGGTTTTCTTTCCATTTTTAGCTTTGAAATGTTCTAAAATTTAATTTTAAAATTTCTTGTTCTGCTTGGTTTTTTGTTTTTTCATTGAAAGCCTAACAGTTTAGAGGTGAGTCAGTCTTCCCAGCTTTGGGAGGTCATATTTTGACCTTCTTCCCTGGAGAAGAAGATAGTGTAGCAGAAGTCAATTCATTTTATTTAGACTAGGAAGAAACTACCTTTGGAGCTTTTTTTTATAATGTTCTCATTTGCGGGGGATGCCAGGTACAGTGAGGAAGGGAGAGAATAAAGGAACAGTTTATATATAAATAAATATCTTAAGTATAAATAAGATAAGATAGCTTTTTGTAGTGTTTTTCAAACTTTCCTGCCCACCATTCACAGTGAAAAGTATAGATCTCAACCCAGTATGAACATACCTGTATATAATTGAAACAGAATCCCATGAAGTATTATGCATTTTTCCTCTGTGCAGTGTATTCTGAAAATTTCAGTTCTCTTCCATCTGTTCTACTTCATTTAAGAATGATGATCATGACCCTCTGCATTGATCTGACACTCTTTCATATAACCCTGTTTTATAAAACTGTTCATTTAGGTTCTAAGCCCCCAAACTGCTGAACTGTGTCCAGGACAGATTCATTTTATATCAGATCCTGTTATGATACAAAGTGAGTTCATTCTTAATACCCTGAGATAGTGGTAGCTACCCAGATTTTTCTCTTGAATTAGGATATAGCCTCTAACCCAGTCTCCCAGCACCCAGTCTTGACCCCAGAGAATTGCCAGTAAAGGCAGTCTTGTAAATCCACTGCTCAAAACCTCTAACAGCCTCTACCACATTTACGCTAAACCCCCAGCTGCTCCCTGTAGCCTCTGAGGCCCTATATGACTTTTATCTCATTCTTCCCACACTTCTCCAGATATACCAGCCTTCTTGCTATTCATCACCCAAGCCAAGCATTTTCCTGCTTCCCAGCTTTAGTATTTGTGGTGCTACCTGCCTGGAGCACCATTTCACCAGATAATCACATAACTTGTCCCTCTGTTACATTTGGGTCTTCTCTAACCCTCATTCTAAATCAGCATTCCTCACCTACCACTACAAATGTCCACCCCTCATTCCACTTTTGTTTTCTTGTAACACTGTTATCTGCAATTACATTATTTAGTTATTCGTTCACTGATTCCGTGTCCTTTTTTTCCCTGCTAGAATATAGGAGGGCAGGGACTTTGTGTATCTTGCTCACCGTTGTATTTTCAGGACCTAGAACAGTGGGACATAGTAGGTGCTCAATAAATATTTGTTGAATGGATGAATGAGTGCACCTAGAATCTAGAAGAAATCAGACACTAATCCTAAGAGAAATTCAAATTCAGTTTTGGTGTGGAAATTTCTTTAGGTTAAGCATAGAGTATATTTTATTTGTATTTTTAATTAACTTATTTTTAGAATATATTTTAATGTAAGTCATTAATCAACAGACATCTGGTATCAACTACATTTCTGACTCTGATAATAATAATGATAACTAACAGCTAATATTTATTGGGCAGGCAGTGCTCAATTTACGTATATTAACTCATTTAACCCTCCCATCCTCTTGGGGCAGGTACTATTATTATCATTTTAAAGAGGAGGAAACTGAAGCACAGAGAGGTTAAATACTTTGTCCAAGGTCATACAAATGGTAAGCAGTAGATCCAGGGTTTGAACACAGACCATCTGATTTCAGAGCCTGTGTTTTGTTTTTGTTTTTTTATTGAAGTATAGCTGATTTACAGTATCAGTTTCAGGTATATAACATAGCGATTCAGTATTTTTATAGATTATGCTCCATTAAAAGTTATTACAAGGTAATGGCTATAATTCCCTGTGCTATACACTACATCCTTGTTGCTTATCTATTTTATACGTAGTAGCTTGTATCTTTTAATCCCATACCCCTAACTTGCCCCTCCCTCTTCCCTCTCCCCAGTTGTAACCACTAGTTTGTTTTCTATATCTGTGAGTCTTTTCTGTTTTGCCATATACATTCATTTGTATTATTTTTTAGATTCCACAGATAAGTGATATCATACCGTATTTGTCTTTCTCTGTCTGACTTATTTCACTGTCCATCAACAGATGAATAGATAAAGAAGTGGTGTGTGTGTACACACACACACACACACACACACACACACACACACACACACACAGGAATATTACTCAGCCATGAAAAAGAATAAAACTCTGCCATTTGCAGCAACGTGGATGGACCTGTGTTCTCAACCACAGTGCTCATAGGAACAAGGAGCATACACAATTCCTGATCTTCATAAACATGTAATGTTATGGTTAGAAGTAAAACAATAACTTTCAATGTTGATAAGGAGACCAACATTTGGTAAACAGTTCAGTTGAATTAGTAGGATGGATCTTACAAGCCTGATCCAGATTCTTGGGTCATCTGCCTATCACTGCTGTTGTCTTCTTCTTGTCCTGATATGGGTATCATTTGGGGGTCAGCAGACCTTTCTATATATCAGTCCAATGCAAAGGCCCTTCTTAAGTGGGAAATATGAATTCAAGAGTCAATTCCCTTCAGTTTCTCTGCGTATGAGCTAGTTAATAGCACCTGATAAGGGTCCTTTTATCTAGGTTGGAGACAGTCCTTTAAATGATGGCTTTTCCAGTATGCATAATCTCCTGGTTGCAGGTCACGGGGCATCTGATCTTCATCCAAAGATAGATTGCTGTGATAAGCTTCAGAAACAAACTTTGAGTGTTCTTTTAATAATTCAATTAAACTTTCCAATAATATAACTTAATAAGGAGCTATCTGGGAAGTGAGTCTTAAGCAGTAAATACAGACCTCAATTAACAAACCTAGAATTTAATACTCACTGAAACAATCTTTTTCTCTCTAAAATTACCCTCATTTCTACCAAATATAGCCAAATTAAGACTGATTTGTTTGCAGAATAAGTCTGGCTAATTGACCAAATAGGCTCTTTTAAATTGGCTGTGCTGGAACTTTTCCTAAGGAATCTCGGGTCGAACTTTTAAAAGGCCTCTCCAGGCTGGGAAATCCATGGCAAGGGCTAGCCAGATTCCGCCTGTGATATGTATAGATTTGGGTGAATTCCTCTCTTCTTGAGGTCCACCAAACATCTTGAGATTCTTGTACATGTCAGGAGGTGACCTTCCGTATTCACCTGATAAGGCATCTGGGAACCTAAGAGTTTCCAATTTCTGGAGGGATTTGGTAGAGAGAAAATATAAATGTTTCGATTCCACTTACAAAGGTATAATTTACCAAGTTGCTGTATGCCATAATTACCCTGAGGGGAAAGGTTTCCTTATATCTGGAAAACACAGATTAAAAGCCAGTAATATTTCAGACAAAAACCATGCAAATTATAATCATATTCACCAGTTCACTCAGTCCAATGTAACGAATCCTTTTTGTTAACAGTTTGGGAAGCCATCAGGTTTTCTGTTAGGATTCTTTAAATTTCTTACCTTGTTCAGCAGTATGGTCTGAAAGTTATTAGAAACCTGTACTTGCCAAAAAGTCCTTTCTATGAATCTTGAAGATGAAACATTTTTGCAAAAGGATCAGAGTAAAACAATAACTGTCTATGAATGACAAAAAAAACTTAAAAAGGCATGGTTAAACACGTGATTACAATGCCATTGACAAAGAAACTTGATTACTGCTGTGACATACAACATTTTAAGATGATAACTAAAATTACGACTGATACCATTTTACTAGGATGTATTCAAATTTTAAGAATTCCATATAATTTCTAGTATATCTATATTAATAACATTTACCCATACAATATAACTTAAGGTTTATCCCTCATTTGACAATGCTTCCTATGTAATTTAACATACCAAGCAAGCCTAATTAGTTTAATATTTCTCTTTGATATGCCTTAGGGGCTCTTTGGAAAACTCAAAGTTAGCTAGAGGTCAACGGACTTTAATTAGAATTTGATCTTTGGGAAGTTTGTCAAAAATATCGAAAAGTTTCAAAACACTTGGTCAAACACATAGGTCACTGGGAAACAATACTTGTTCACTTAACCAAAGTGACAATAAAAGATTTCAAAAGCAAATACAGAATGTAACAACAAATTACTTAAAAGGTAAAGAAAATTTACAATCTGATATCAAAAGCAGCTCAATAGTCCAAAAAACTTTGTTTTCTTAACAGAGGGAAAACCAAATTCCAGTCTTGTACCAGCTTACTTTTAATAACAAAATCAATTTACTTAATTAAATTCAATCTAATCTTAGCCAACCCTGACCATGCACAAAACACTTTTCTCAGGGTTCCTTTTTTACAAACCTTCCACAACTTTTTGTATCCGTATTAATTTGTCCCTTATTTTCTTTCCCATCCAGAAACAATTAGCTCTAGGACAAAATTACCACTTTTTTCCCTTAGCAAAATGTATTTCTATTCCTCATACCTTCTTTTACTGAAAACACACATCCTACTTTCCTTGCATACTGAAAAATTTCCCTTATTATTTCTAGTAGCTCTAATTACATATATATTAAAATTTTAAAAAATTTTTATTCATTGTGAACTTTTTTCTTATAAATTTATTTATTTTATTTTTGGCTGCGTTGCGTCCTCGTTGCTGCGCACGGGCTTTCTCTGGTTGCTGTGAGCGGGGGCTACTCTTTGTTGTGGTGCACGGGCTTCTCATTGCAGTGGCCTCTCTTGTTGCAGAGCACGCGCTCTAGGCATGTGGGCTTCAGTAGTTGTGACACGCGGGCTCAGTAGTTGTGGCTTGCAGGCCCTAGAGCACAGGCTCAGTAGTTGTGGTGCACGGGCTTAGTTGCTTTGCGGCATGTGGGATCTTCCTGGACCAGGGCTCGAACCTGTGTCACCTGCATTGGCAGGTGGATTCTTAACCACTGTGCCACCAGGGAAGGCCTATCCTTTCTACTCTTGATAGGCCTTTGGTTTGTTTCTAGTTTCTGGTTTTTATGAATAGTGTTGTGAGGATCACCCTTGTACATATCTTTTGATAAACACATATGTGCATTACTACTCGGTAAATGCTGTATTCCCTCTACCCTTCTAGGTTCTTGGCTGAGACACCCCTGTAATAAAAAGACAGATTAACAGGAGAGAAACAAGCACGTTTAGTAACATATATACCTCCTGTATGCATAGGAGAGACCCACGAAAACTGAGTAACTCCCCCAAATGGCCCAAGCCCAGCCACCTTCAACACCATCTTCAGCTAAAGACAAAAGAGGATTTTGCGGGGGTGGTGGTGGAGGAGGCCAATTATAGGAATTATCAGGAAAAATACAGTAAACAAGGGTAAGGTTGTTATACAGATTTAAGTCCACGCCTTCTCCATTGACAAGAGTTTCTAGAGATTTAGAGTCACCCTTCTCTTCCTGGTACAGAAAGGGAGACACCCTTAAAGTGGAGATTTCCCTTATAAATGTAAATGTCTCTTACAAAAGGGTAACTTCTACTCGGTTTTCAGAGCTTCTCCTTTGTGTGCCGTTTCTTAAAAATAATCAGCCTCAAGATAATTCTTATGCCAAAGAGACATTTTGGGGTGTCATATTGTGCTCCCCTTCAATACCTAAAAGAACGCTTCAGATATATTTCTACTCATTTTCATGGTTGTCAGTTATTTTCTTCTCTGAATGCAATTAGGATTAGTAACCACCTCTGCATAAACTTCCATATCTGTATCTATATACAGTGTTGAGGCTTTTTATTCATAACTTGAATTGTTTTAGCATCAGTTGTTTTTCTACTTCAGTTTTTTTCTAAGAGTGTTTCTATGTCCATTTATTACTTTACCAGCTTACCTATATCAAAATGTCATTTTTAAGTATCTCAAGAATTTTGACTTTTTCTTTTCCTGTGAGACACACACACACACACACACACACACACACACACACACACACACACACGTAATTATTTTGAAATGAAAAACACTCCTGGAACTGTCAAATGTATTTTGCAGATATTGAGGCAAAGGTTTACCCCACCTGAATAGTCCTGGAGTGGTACAGGCTTATTAAGCACTGATTCCTAATTTTGCCAAGGGGGGAAAAAGGGAAGAACAAAGTGAATGAAAGCGGTTTTGAAAAACTAAAGTATGCTTTATGTGTTGTGATTACACCCAGGTCCGCAGGTTGACATTATTATCTCCCTTTGTGCCAGACTGCATTAACTTATTCCATTCAGCAAATCTGAAGTTAACTCGACAAACTGAATAGAGCAAATATAGCCTGAAATCGAGCAAATACCTTCCATCTGATTTTGGTAGGAGTCACAGCCGCTGAATGTACGCTTTATGTAGAGAACACAGCGAACACTATTATCTACGGCACTGCTTTTCAGATGTACACATCAATCAGCTGGGGATCTTGTTGAAATGCAGATGCGGATTCTGGGGTTCTGGGATGGGGCTGGAAGATGCCTGCTTTTTGGGGGACCACATTTTGAATAGCGAGGCTTTAGAGCACAGCCGGGTTTACATGAGACCTTGGTCGGTTGCCCATTCAGGGGTCATCCCTGCCCCAGTGCCTCTCGGGTTGGCCTCCCAGTGCGGGCTGAAGAACCAGGTGTGTGCAGTCCCCGTTAGAGCCACAAAAGCCCAGTGCTCTTTGGATGTTTCTTTAAATCTCAAGTAGCAACTCCTTTCTATCTCCCCTCACCTAGTCTCTCCTCAAACATTCCGAACACCTGAAGAAAAACGACTGCACTCCTCAAAAGCACGCCAAACCAACATACACACCCACCCACACCCCAACCCCCGCCCTTACGCGCGCGCGAGCACACTTAATCCCAGGTACTGACCTGGAGGAAGAAGTGGGGCAGGGCAGGCACGAAGACGCTGTCTTCTCCCCTGGCTTCAGTGCTTTGTACTTCCTTGTTCATTCCACAGAGACTGGGTGTCCGTTTCAACATCCCGGTGCCGAGCACTGCGGTACACACCAGCCCCCTTCCAGCCACTAGCTGTGCATTTCTCTGCCCACCCATGTGGCAGCCTGGAGGGCTGGGGAATTAACAATCCCCAGCCCACCCCGGGAGCAGCCCTCAGCCAGCACCTGATGAAAGCTGGTAGATAAAGAGCCCAGTTCTTTGCCCATGAGCAGGACCACTGAGATGGATGGACGGTCTGCGCTGGCTCCCAGAGCTCCCCAGGACTGAGACTCAGCTGCCCCCAGTGGTAACACCTGTATTAGCTGCCTTCCTGCCTCCGTCCCTCTTCCCCATTCTCCTGTGTCCTGGGATCACATCCTAAATAAATTGCTTGCTCTTGAATCTTTGCCTCGGAGTTACCTTCTGGAGGAACCCAAACTATGGCAAGGCTCTTTGAGGCCAACAGTCAGGAAGTACTTTTGTTTGTTTTAATAAGACCCCATTACAAGAAAACCCAGGAGCCCCTTGGGTTTGTCCTAGGGGGGTTTCACCACTGTCTAGTTACTTTGTTGGCATGACACCAACCATTCAGATGGCTGGAAATAAGCCCGATCATGGAGAGCGTGCTTCCGTGTTCCTGGACTGTCAACAGAGTTGATATCTGGGGTCCCTAGCAGAGCTGATTCTTGTCATTCTGACTCCTGACCAGGGGCATGTATCTCTGAGTTCTGCCTCAGAGCCCTGAGCACATCCTGTGGCCCCTGCAACCCTCATCCTGGCTGCCTCCTACTTCCATGCTCCTTTCCGTAGGCCTCCTTCCCTGGGGTTCTCTGTTGTGAGTTCTCTGCCCAGCCCTTTGGGACAAGGAGTCCTTTCTTGGACCTTCAGTTTACTGCATGGAGGCTCCTGACTTTAAGTTTCAGGGACGTACCACCCCTGTCCTCCAAGCTTTGCACCAATGATCAGTGCTTCTCATAGCCGTGTCTTTAGCTTGTCCCCCTCCTCCTGCCTTCTTCCCCAGACTGGAAATGGATCCAAACCTTGGCATAATTTAAACTTCTGAGTGCATTTTAGAACTGCCTGTACCCAAATGGGGGATCTTAGCCCTTCTATATGTTCAGAAGTGCGCCTTTTCCCCTCAAGACCTTGTATGCAGCGCTCCGCTTTCTGTGGTTCCTTGTATGATGGGAACCCCCACCAGGCAGGGATATTTGGGAGGGTAGCCTGACCTGGCACTCTAGAATGGATTGCTCACAATCTTGCTGTACCCCTGCCAGGGTGCCTTGCCCACCAGGCTGAACACCCATGTCTTTGTTTGGGCCTCTTGGGGTTCCTGATTAGAGACCCTTGTTCCTTTGGATTTGGTATTTTAAGAGTACACACGACATCAGTAGGACTGTCTTTAATGTAAACATCCATGAAAACATCAAGGATGGATGGCTAGGTGACTGCTTCCCTGAGAGAGAGAGGGGCGGGGGGGGGGGAAGAGGGAGGGAAGGAGGGAGGGAGGGAATCTGTCTCTTCTTATAAGGCCACAGCCCTATTAGATTAGGGTCCCACCCTTATGACCTCATTTAACCTTAATTATCACCTAGAGACCCTGTCTCCAGATACAGTCATGCTGGAGGTTAAGGTTTCAACATATTAATTTGTGGGGGGAGAGACACAGTCCAGTCCATAGCAGTAACTGTGCCCAGCTTCCCCCCCAACCCCTCCATTCATCTAGCTGTATCCTGAAATTCCACAATTTGAGATTCATTTCTTTGGTTTAAAGAGTTGTTAAAATGTAAATGGGCACAGAATTTGGTTGATGTGTCTTGATATGAGGTCGGCTCCTGAGAGCAGGTAGGGTTCAAAAAGTAGGAGGCCACTGGGTACCTGCAAGTTGGGAATGGGCCCCATCTAGAGGAGAGAAAGGGTACTCAAATGAAAGTTGGTTTTCTCGGAGCAGTGTCTTTTTGTTAACTTTGCCAAGGCCTGTTCAAATCCTCAGAATTATTTTATCAGTTCCTGCAAAATAACCCTTAAGATCAAAGAACTGAGTACTTAACGTTGCTTTCTTGGATCTATGAACAATTTGAAAGACATCGCCTTTTATTTTTATTTATTTATTTATAAATTTATTTTTTATTTATATTATTTATTTTCGGCTGCGTTGGGTCTTCATTGCTGCTCTCAGGCTTCCTCTAGTTGCAGGGAGCGGGGACTACTCTGTTGCGGTGCGCAGGCTTCTCATTGCTGTGGCTTCTCTTGTTGCAGAGCAACAAGAGAATGTTTGTTTAAATGTTGCAGCCATAAATAAATAAATAATAAATAAAATTTTAAAATAATGATAAAGAGGGAGTCTTATTGTCTCTCTGCAAAGGGAGAATTAGAAGTACAACCTCTCACTGGTTTTTCCAGCCTTCTCTCAACACTTTTTTTTTTTTTTTTTTGCTGTACGCGGGCCTCTCACTGTTGTGGCCTCCCCCGTTGCGTAGCACAGGCTCCGGACGCGCAGGCTCAGCCGCTCCGCGGCATGTGGGATCTTCCCGGACCGGGGCACGAACCTGTGTCCCCTGCATCAGCAGGCAGACTTTCAACCACTGCGCCACCAGGGAAGCCCCTCTCAACACTTTTTATTAGCCAACAAATTATGTGTAATGACAACAGCTGTTTGTAGTAAAGATTCTTATGTGTCATTGGAGCCTAAAGTACTTTTTGAATCATCAAAGATTAAGTTATGTATGGGATAATTTTCATATTAACTGTGATATTGATGAAGTCTTTTTTTAAAAATTTATTTAATTTAGTTTTGGCTGTGTTGGGTCTTTGTCGCTGCGTGCGGGCTTTCTCTAGTTGTGGCGAGCGGGGGCTGCTCTTCGTTGCAGTGCGCGGGCTTCTCCTTACAGTGGCTTCTCTTGTTGCGGAGCACAGGCTGTAGGCGCGTGGGCTTCAGTAGTGGTGGCACGCGGGCTCAGTAGTTGTTGCTCGCGGGCTCTAGAGCACAGGCTCAGTAGTTGTGGTGCATGGACTTAGTTGCTCCGCGGCATGTGGGATCTTCCGGGACCAGGGCTCGAACCCGTGTCCCCTGCATTGGCAGGTGGATTCTTAACCACTGCACCACCAGGGAAGCCCCGATATTGATAAAGTCTTGGTTACTGCTTGTTACTGAATGGTAATCCTTTACCAACCAGGATATTTCCATTTTAGTACTTCATCCTTCTCCCACGCTAACATCAAAATGGTACCTGAGGTAAAGTGAGCCCTTTTCGTGGCTTCTTATTGCTGGGATTGGCTGCTTGTGGATAATTAGCTCAGCTAATCAGAACATTGTGTATGAGTCGGGCATATGGTTTTGACCCCATGTGGCCTTTGCTCCTAGGGGGACCCATAGAGGGTGGGTCAGTGCTGTTTCAGTTCTGCTAAGGAAAGTGCATGGAATTCCATCTCCTTTGGACCTGCTCCATCAATGGTGTCATCTAGAAGTCTTTAACCCTGGCCGTACATTAGCTTTAAAAAAGTGCACAGAGGTAAGCACTGTCCTGAAACTGGTGTTCATTTTCTCATATATTTCTTTATACTTATATATGAATATGTCCCTAAGCAAGAGAAAATGCTACTTGCATGCTTTTGAACTTTATATGATTGGTATCTTTTTTACCCTCATATTATTCTGCAACTTTAATTTTCAGTGTCTTTTTTTTGTGAGATGTGTCCTCGTTGCTACATGTAGCTCTAGCTCATTTCTTTTTCTTTGCTCTGTAGTAGTCCGTTGTGTAAATATATAATCTATTTGTACATTCTTCTATTGATGATCATTTAAATTGCTTCAGATTTTGTTGTTAAACATGAAGCTGCTATGAACAGCCTTGAACATGTTTCCTTGTGCTAATATATAAATATTTCTGTAGGGATTATATTCAGGAATGGGAGTACTGGGTGGTAGGGTATGTGCCTCTTCAACTGTACTAGTTGTTGCCAGATTACTTTCCTAAGCAACCATGTAAGAGACTTCCTGTTGCTCAGCATCCTTGCCAACACTTAGCATAGTCAGACTTTTGAATATCGCTAAGATGATAGGTATGATATTTATCTCTTTTTGTTGTGATTTGCATTTCTCTCAGTACTAGTGTTCACTGACTAAGTTTCATCTTCGTGAAATTCTAGTTCAAGTTTCTTACCTATTTTTCTCTATCAGTTTATCTGTATTTTTAAAAATTGATTTGTAGATGTTCTTTATATGTTCTGGATACTGATTTTTAGTGATATATGTTATAGATAATGTCTCCCAGTCTGTGGCTTATTTTTCACTTTTTATGGTGTTTTCTGATAAAGGTCTTTCAATGTAGTCAAATTTCTTCTTTTTTTCTTTTATGGTTTGCACTTTTTTTTTTTTTTTTGCGGTACGTGGGCCTCTCACCGTTGTGGCCTCTCCCATTGCGGAGCACAGGCTCCGGACACTCAGGCTCAGCGGCCACGGCTCACTGGCCCAGCCGCTCCGCGGCATGTGGGGTCTTCCTGGACCGGGTCACGAACCCGTGTACCCTGCATCGGCAGGCGGACTCTCAACCACTGCGCCACCAGGGAAGCCCTATGGTTTGCACTCTTTGTGTTCCTATCCCAAAGACATAAAGATATTCTTCTCTATTGTCTCCTAAAAGTTTTAAATGTTGGCTTTTGAAATAATTTTAGTCTAATTGGAATTGAGGGAGGAAATCTGTGTGTGGATTGTTTGTCCATGTGGAAAACCAGTTGTCCCAGGATCATTTATTGAAGAGTTGATCGTTGCCCTCCCTGAGCTGCATCTACCCTGGCACCTCCTTTGCTGTATCAAGTGCCCATATATGTGTGAATTTGCTTCCAGGCTCTCTCAAATTTGGTTTCCTGGTATATTTTTCAAACCCTGAGTGAATACTACACAACCTTGATTGCTGTAACTTTCTCAAGAGTCTTGGTATCTGGTAAGTCAAGCCCTCCTTTGTTATTCTTTGTCAAATTGTCTTGGCCACTTTGTTTTACATACACATCTTGCCCTCCATATCCATTGGTTCCATATCCGAGGATTCAACCAACTACAGATTGAAAATATTTGGAAAGAGAAATTCCAAAATGTTCCCAAAACCAAAACTTGAATTTTCTGCAAGTCGGCAACTATTTACATAGCATTTACATTGTATTAGGTAGTATATGTAATCTAAAGATGATTTGAAGTATACATCCTTTGTAGGTTATAGGCAAATACTATGCCACTTTATATAAGGGAGTTGAGCATCCTTGGATTTTGGAACCTGTGGGGGTTCCTGGAACCAATCCCCCATGGGTGCCAAGGGACGACTATACACCTTAGAGTTACCATCAAGTTCCATAAAGAACCTCATTAAGATTTTGAGTGAGGGCTTCCCTGGTGGCGCAGTGGTTGAGAGTCTGCCTGCCGATGCAGGGGACATGGGTTCGTGCCCCGGTCCGGGAAGAGCCTACATGCCGCGGAGCGGCTGGGCCCGTGAGCCATGGCCACTGAGCCTGCGCGTCGGAGCCTGTGCTCTGCAATGGGAGAGGCCACAGCAGTGAGAGGCCCGCGTACGGCAAAAAAAAAAAAAAAACAAAAACAACAGACAAAAAGATTTTGAGTGAAATTACCTTGAATTTGTAGCATTATATATTTTTTTCCAAATTACTTTGATATAGATGATCTCATTTGTGTCTTGCAACAACTTGAGAGGTAGGTTAATATTACCCCCATTTCTCAGATGAGGAAACATATTAAAGAAATTAAATGCCTTGTCCACAGCTCACAAAGCTAGTCGATTGCAGAGCCTGGTCATTTTTTGTTTTTAATATCCCTCTCTTCTTTTTTTTGTTAAGAAATAATTCACATACCATAAAATTCACCCTTTTAAAGTGTACAATTCAGTGGTTTTTAGTATATTCACAAAGTTGTATAGCCATCACCACCATCTAATTCCAGAACATTTTCATCACCTGAAAGAGAAGCCCTGCACTCATTAGCGGTCACTGCCCGTTTTCCCCTCCTCCCCACAGACGCTGGCAGCCACCCATCTACTTTCTGTCTCTGTGGATTTGCCTGTTGTGGAGATTTCATGTAAATGGAATCGTGCAGTATTTGGCCTTCTGTGTCTGGCTTCTTTCACTTAGCCTCATGTTTTCAAGAGTCTTCCATGTCATGAATCAGAACTTCATACCTTTTTCTTCCCCTTCTTCATTTTTTCTTGGGTTCATTTCCTTTCTTCATTTTCATGTTCTTTCTTTTTTCATTCTATTCCTTTTCCTTCATTTCTTCAGTCCTTTAGCCAAGTCTTTTGACTCCAAATCCAGTGCTCTTTTTACAGTTACCATGTTAAATCAATCAGTAAGTGGAAATTCATTTCTTTAAGAAGTTAAGGATGAAATGAAATGATTACGCGTGAGCCTAACAACGAAGTTCTTCAGCCTCACTCCTTGCTGGCATGCGTTAGGCACTCAAACATTGAACTGACTGCACCGGAATAGAGGGTTCAGCATCAGAGTTCTTTAGAAGAGTCTTGCCAGTGTTGTTTATGCTAAGCCAAACTTTCGCTAAGCACTGTGCCTGGGAAGTGGAATATTGTTTAGGTTGTGAGCTGTGCATTAGATATGCAAACTTGCTTTTGTAGAAGAGAAGTCGTATTTTCTTCTAGCAAACATCAGGTTGTTCAGTTGATTGTGTTACATAGATCTTGATTTGAAAGACAGCATAAAGCACTGTATATAAAGAACCCTTCTCTCTTTAAAAATGTACTTATTCAGTTAATCAATATTTTGACGTTAACCTTGAGCTTGAGTTGAACTATGAAGAAAAATCAGAAAGAATGACACTACAATTTGCCAAGCCCTGAACTAAACTAGGGACAAATATGTATGTTTCCCTGCCAAGTCTGCTGAATTAATTCCTTACCACTCCCCAGACCACTCCCAGTGAACAAACTGAACCCACATTTGGCAGGGTAGTGGAAGAGGAGAGATTAAACATGCACACACATGCACACACACACTCACACACACTCATAATTAGTTGATCTGCAGCAAACCTCAAGCTATTCTCTTAACTAAACTTAAATCAAGCCAATAATTCATTTAGATTTTAACCAGCTCTTTTGAAAATTGTTTTATAAGGCTTTAGTTCTTCCAAATGTTCACAACCCACAAAATTGGTTTTGGAAATAATCCTTTTTCCCTTTGCCTACAAGGAACTGCAAAGTTGAGTTTGAGTTCATTTGCAGTAGTTTTTCTTTCCGTAGGTTTCCAGATATCATCCTTTTTCTCTGTTTCCTTTTTTAACTTGCCATGGATTTTCCCTTCTTCCCCAATAGTATGTCCAACTCCTTCAAAATCTCTCCATTCATTCATCCATGTACTCTTTCAACAAGTATTTCTAAAGTTCCTACTATGTGCCAGGCAACCTTCTAGTCACTGGAGACTCAACAGTGAACCCAAAGGACAAAACCTCAGCCTTCAACAAAGCTTATTTTCTAGTGGGCAAAGCAGATAATAAGTAAATAAAATACACATTATGTTAGATGGTGATTAGTGCTATCTATAGAGGAAAATGAATCAGAAAAGAGGCACAGGGAGCATTGAGGGGCTTCAGTTTTAAATAGCATTTCTCTAGGTCAGGAGTTGGCTAACTTTGGCCTGTAACCTTCCACCTTTTCCTGTGAATAAAGTTTTATTGGCACACAGCCACACCCATACATTTAGATGTTGTCTGTGGAGTTCATTAGTTGGAACAGAGACCATATGGGCTGCAAATATTTACTATTTGGCCCTTTGCAGAGAAAGTGCAGATTTTTATATATGATAACTTTTTAGAATTAATATGCATGTCACACTTTTCAGCTTCCAAATCATCTTTACAAACGCTGCCTCATTGGAGTGTGGTAGAGGTGTTGGGAGAGGTCTAAGTAGCTTTGTTTTATAGGTGACTGAACTGGAGAGGTTACTGAGGTTGTCCAGGGCTGCTGCGTTTGTAAAGTGGTGATGTTTAATTCTAAAAGCTGGTGCTTTTTCCAGCCTAATCACCTGCTCCTGATGATAAATAAAACCCAGCTTTTTAGCACCGGGAGCTTCCTAGCGTACACAACACAGAAAGGCAATACTACGTAGGCATCAAGAGTGTGGGCTGTAAAGCTTGGCTGCCCAAGTTCAAATCCTCACTCTGCCACTTACCTCTGTGACCTCTGTGCCTTGTGACAGTTTCCTTTTCTATAAAGCAGTTATAATAATATGCCTCTGGGTACGGGGGTGATACATCCCAGTTTGCCTGAGGCAACCCTGGTTTATGCCTATTTTCTCTGCGTTTATTAATAGTGTCTCATTTTACTTTCAGGTGCTCCAGTCTGGACATTAAATTATATACGTACCCTAGCCAGGGTTGTCACTGGGATTGAGTTAGTACAAATAAAGGACTTAGAATCCTGCCTGACCATAGTCTGTGGCAGTGGTTTCTTATCTCAGTGTTGTGCCTACTCATCACTTAGTTTTCTTCTGACTCATTTTTTGATTCCATTAAGTCCAGACTGGTTGCTGTTTGAAGCGACTTTGTCTGTCTGGGTTAACAGGTGATGGAGGATCCTCCTTCTAGGGCACAGAGCCCTCCATCTGCAGTGTTCATCCCCCCGCGAGCCTCCTGGCTCACTCCCTGGTCTCCTTTGGCGGGTCTTTGCTCAGATGTCATCTTCTCATGATGCTTTCACAGGCCACTTCTCTAATTTGCCATGCCCTCCCATACACTTCGTGTCTACTTCCCTGCTTCTACCTACCTAGTTTTCTACCTAATACTTACTACTGATAACATGTAGATTTTATTGAGCGGCTAATAATATTTTTAGTGTAGTTTTATTTTGCTGTTGGATAGAAAGAAAAAAAAAACAAATACACTATGCCTGTGAGATTTATTTTTCTGTTTTTAAAAATAGTGTAGCTTTATTGTTAAAATTTGAGAAATTACAGAAAACCACAGTGAAACAAATATAATCCACCCATAGCCCCACCCCTCCCCCAGGGTTGTCATTTTGGGGTGTATTAAGAAGAAAGCAATTTTACACCAGCTCTAGAGGGAATGCATTTTCTAGTCTAATCACAGAACTTTAGCTAAACAACTTATAAGCAAATGAAGATTTCCTATGTTCTGTAAGTATTATAATTTTGATTCCTTTAAGATAAACTTTTCTTCATATTTTCATCTGAAACTGGTCTGAGAGAAAATATCAAAGCAATACTGGTCCAGCCTGGTCTCAGCCCCAGAAGTAAAGAAAAAAACATGGCAGAGCAGCTGAGTGAGACGGCAAGTTTCCCCACTTGGAATTAAGGTTTCCTGGCGTGTTGGCAGTGTGTTAGTCCGACTCTTGCCAATGTAAACGCCTTAATAGAAAGGGTCATGTGGTGGCATACTTTTTATTTGCTGACTTCCTTTATAATATAGAGCAAGTTGCACATTCTTTGTGTGTCACTCTCTCCTCCGAGAATATAATTCAACTCCGTGTTTGCTCCACAGCCCTCTTTAAAACTTGTAATTGTTTCATATATTTGTTCGTTTACATTTTTATTTGAGTGCCCCACCAGCATGTAAGTACCAGAAGGGCACAGTTGTATCTGTCTTGCTCACCACTGTGTTCCTAGTGCCTCATGTAGTGCCTTGCACATGGTATTTACTCACTATACATTTGTTGAATGGGGAGTCCACTGAGCCTGGCGGCACACACTCGCCCACCGCGCAGGGGTCCAGGATGGGGACGACCCGTGTGCCGGGTTCTCAGCTGTGAGAGAATGAAGCCCTAAAAGATGGCCTTGGCCCCACAAATATCATCCTCACTTTCTCCCTCAGGCCGCCAATTCCTTTAACAAATGGCAGAGTCATCAATTCAACCATCTGAGTTGGTTTCAAGTACCAGTGCCTTTTGAGACAGGAAGCTCATTAAGATCTTCACACTCGGAGATCAAGAGGGATGTTAGCTGCGGTCTTGGGGGTAGGGGGTAGTGGTGATAGGGTGGGGATGAGGAGAAGAGCACAGGGCAGGGAGGGGGAAGAGGGCCTGCAAGGTGGGATGGCCAGGGAGGAAAGAGCGCAGGAAGGGCAGCGTGCCCGCCGCCCAGGCTTCTCTAGTCTCTGCTAGAGAAGCTCGTTCAGTTTCACGTGCCGCCCAGGCCGATGAAGCAATCAACCGAGTGCCTGACACACCTGAGCAGTGGATGATGGCAATAAGGCAATAGCTACATTTTTTGAGCATGTACTGTGAGCCATGCTCTATGCTGAGCACTCTTCCTGTACTTACTACTCCTTTGCAAGAATTTTAGGACACAAATATGATGATTATTCCCATTTTATGGATAAGGAATCTGAGGTGGTGAGGCATTAAATATCTGAGATGACTTCATCCTGCAGCTTGTGGTAGGCTAAAATTTCATATTCATTCTCATCAGGACTCAGTAAAAATGTCTTGCTGTCCCCGCCCTCCCGCCCCCAACTGTTGCTTGAGGTCTGGGTGGCAGAAGGACTTACAGGAGCTGCTTCTGCAGAGTGGCCTTTCTACTATCAAGTTTGCTGACCCCTCATAGAGTTCAAGGTCAAACCAACTGGCCCACACATGATATCACATGGCTTTCCTTGCAGTGTATTAGAGAGTTACAGACCTTATAACAGGCAGGCCCAGTGTGCCTCATGGTTCAAAGAGACTTTGAGGTCTGGTGGCAAGTGAGTAGCTTTGGGACCACTCATGTGGTCTGCTCCAGTTTTCAGAAAATATCCGGGGAGTTAGACTCTTGCTGCAAGGGAAAAAAATAATACTCTCTCACCACTTGGAACACCTTGGTTTTGGAAAAATCATTAAAAAAAAAAATACTGCAAAGCCCCCGAGGCTGCATGATTGCTGGAGGGTCATTAGGGAAGAGGCAGTGTCCAGACACTTGTGGGAGGTAGGATTTTTTTATAGGCTGTTCGTGTGTCCAGTTTTGCAGTTTTTGGAGGAGGACTCCACTGGGGCTGTGAATGAAAACCATTGAATCTGTCACATTGTTGTTAGCCAGGTCACCTGGAAAAACACCCGGACAAATTGCAGCCCTGGGCGGGTCAAAGAGGGGAACACTAAAAAGAGAAGAAGAAAGAGCATGGCCCTGCTCTGGTTTGAGGCCAGGGCTCGGTGTCATAGCAAAATTCCCCGGTGAGAGAGGAGTTTCCACCATCGGAGGCTTTCCCCACCCTACTTTACACCATTAGTTTTTACAGTCTGAAAAAATAATTCCACTTCTGGTGGAGCCAAGTAGAGTCACTTGAAGGCAATGTAAACAAAAGGAACAGGTAGTGTTGATGCTTTAAGAGAACATCCTGATGAGGGAGGGAAAAAAATGAGAAGACCAGCTAGCAAGTGGGAGGTTTTCCTGGATGTAGGAGAGCTGCTTGGAATGGCACTGACTTCTGGTTTCTAAGGACCAGCCCAGCAAACCTAAACCTATAATGTAGGCAAAGCCTCCTTGGGGGTCTCTTCCCCATCCCTCTCCCTTTGCCCTCACTGAGCTAACAGCAGGTTCCCAGCTCAGTGCCCCTGTGTTGTCTGTGCCTGACCTCAATGGGCTCTCCCCAGTCATCCCTGCCTGTGGGATCCCTACTCACCAGCAAAGCTGATCTGATCAATGGAGCCACACTCGTCTGTTAATGACCACAGTCATTGAAATTTGCATCTTTAATGGGTTGCAATGCCTTACAAAAAAAACAAGCCTTGAGAGGTGATCTTTTGGTTATTAATCAGAAATTAAGAACTTTGAGGGTAGGAGAGGAGTCCTACTCTAGGCAAGCTTTAACAGGGCATCCTCTCCTTCAGTCCCTTTGATATGGAACACATTTCTCTGTCTTCCACTTCCCAAACACAAAAAGAGTCAGTCACTCCCATCTTTGTGTCCTCAAAGCACTGCTCTTAGGACTAGAGCGCATTTTATAACACTGTTCATCTGCGCATAGGGGTTGAGTGAAGATGTTTCTTGCCTTCCCAGAACATACCCCTTTATCCTTTCCCTGTGCAAATGTGGACCGGCCTCCATTTAGAAGAGAGTCTTAATTAGGAGCCACAACTTCCTGTAGATGATGTGATCAAACATCCAAGGCTGCTGACAGGAGGATTTAGCCTAGGACTGAGAAGTGACTGCTGCTGGGTTAGGTGAGGTGGGAGTCCCGGGCGACCTTGATAAGAGTAGCACAAAAGCCTATTTGAAATCAGTTCGAGAGAGGCTGGGAAGAGAGGAAGTGGTGATCGTGAGTACGGCCAAGCCCTGAGCAGATTCAGTTAAAGACTAGTTACAAGGAAAAACTTTGCTTCCTTCAAGGATTGTGTTTTCTCCTCTTCATGGATGAGTTCAGCATGGAATGTGATTCCTTTTCTCTCTGGGCACCAGAGAGCCATGTTTGTGGTTTGATATTTGATAATACAAATGTGAAGGCCTTATGACCGTGTTATTTGTTTTCTAATTCCCCTCCTTGGTTTTGATCTCCTTTTCTAATTTATATTCTCCTTGAACCTGCTTTCCTTTGTGTGGGGAGGGGACTACAGAATGCCATTTTGTCATCTGTGGTCTTGGTGGTTGATTACCTCTTGGCCTTTTGTCTACCATAAATCACCATACAAATGGAAGGGATTGTTACTATCAAGAACAGATGAGAAGGAGGGCAAATAGTTCTCTTGAAATAGGGAGGTTCGGGCTTCCCTGGTGGCCTAGTGGTTGAGAGTCCGCCTGCCGATGCCGGGGACATGGGTTCGTGCCCCGGTCCGGGAAGATCCCACGTGCCGTGGAGCGGCTGGGCCCCTGAGCCATGGCCGCTGAGCCTGCGCGTCTGGACCCTGTGCTCCGCAAGGGGAGAGGCCCGCAACAGTGAGAGGCCCGCGTACCACAAAGAAACCTAAAAAACAAAAGAAAAACAGGGAGGTTCTATAGACAGTTTTGGAACATGGGAAGGGAGATATTGGAAGACAGTTGAGGCAATAAAGTCTTCCTCTGCTCTTCCAGAAGATGGCATTGAGAAATCGAGAAAAATCCTAGAAATGTGTTCCAGAGGGTATACTTTCGATTTATTCTTGTTGATGGAAGCCATTAAAATCTCTGTACCTGACAGACAGTTGGTGGTCAGTTTCAAAATACGTTCACACATGCACCTAGAGAAGAAGTGAACTTGTGCAGGGAGTCCTAGGGAGAAAAGAGTTCCATTTAAAACACCATTAAAAAAAAAAAAGTGAACCTTTATCCAACCCTGACATCTCATTTGCCCTTCCTAAACATTAATGTTGTAACCACAAACAAATGACAGGTTCCAGGACACCAGGGAAAAGTAAGCTTTTAAAAAGTCTGAAAAAACATCATTCAGGGGAAAAAATAAGTTAGAGTGGGAATAAAGTACGGACTATAAATGTGGAAGAGGAAAGAAAGCGTTTTAAGAAATAACCTTCTGGCTTCTGAGTTGTACTGAGTGGTTTGATGTCATTAGCAAGATGATCCTATTGATTTTCTTTTATTCATATAGTAAAGAAATGGAAATCTAACCATTTTACCACTCACAGTGCGTTGTTTCCTGTAGTTATAAATGTATCTTCCAGTCGCTTAGGCTGGGCAGCCAGGTGAGGGAAGGGGGTTTGGGCTGTGCCCCTTAAACCTTGGGTGTCTGGCATGAAAGGCCTGTTTTCTTATTGTACTTCCCGTCTGGTTGCAAGGAGTTGACCGGTCAAGAGCGGAGGGCTAGAATGCTTCAGTAGTCTACTCAGCAGGTCACTGTGATAAATGACTCTCCCAGGGAGATTATCACCAACAAATGCCCGGAGACGGACTGCAAACTCTGCCAGGAGTCCACCCTCTTGCCTGGCAGTCCCCAGAAACATCTTGCTGAATCACTTTATGAGTGAGTCCCAGAGACCGTGTCTATAGACTCTGCTTATGCGGGCTTCAGAGGGAGTGGGCTAGAAGGAAATGAGGCCTTGAATTTGAACTAGCCCGGGCCAGTGTCTTTTGTACCCAGTGGGTCCTTAAACGGGTACTTGTAGTACTTGCAGAAGGAAAAGAGGAAAGCAAGAAGCGTGGGGGGAATAATGAAAGGGAGGAAAGGTAGGCAGAGAGGAAGAGAAAGAATGAAGAGGATGGAAAGGAAGAAGGAAGGTACATAAGTTAGTTTTCTCTGTGTAACAAAACACCCCAACATTTGGTGGTTTAAATAAAGCCACAGCTATTTCATTTGTTCCCAGTTCTGGAGTGTGCAGTGTGGGCTGGGCTCAGCTGGATGGTCCTGCTGGTGTCAGTTTGCTCACTCACACCCCTTCAGTCCCCTGCCAGTCAGCTAGATGACTCTGTTCTGGGGGTTGGAACAATGGTGGTGACTGGGCACGTGCCTTTCACCATCCAGCAGGCTAGCTCAGGCTCGTTTCCCTGTTCACAGAGTGGCTCGAGGTTCCAAGAGCAGCAAGAAAGTACAGACTTCCGCGGTCAAGCTCTTTTCGAGCTTCTGCTTGTATCACATTTGCCAATGTCCCATTGGGCAGAGCAAGTGCAAGTCCGGCCCACATTCAAGGGGTTGAGAAGTAGACTCCGCCTTTTGCTAGGAGGAGCTGAGGTCACATTGCAAATGGACAGGCATATTAGCATAGGGAGAATTTTTGGCCAGTTTTGCAATCTCCCACAAAGGGAAGGGCTAGAACTTTCTTTTGCTGGCAAGGTTGGCAGAGACACAACAGTATAGAGGCTGAGTTTGAGGCCCTCACCTTGAATTTTATTTTATTTTATTTATTTATTTTTAACATCTTTATTGGAGTATAATTGCTTCACAATGGTGTGTTAGTTTCTGCTTTATAACAAAGTGAATCAGCTATACGTATACATATATCCCCATATCTCCTCCCTCTTGCATCTCCCTCCCACCCTCCCTATCCCACCCCTCTAGGTGGTCACAGAGCACCCAGCTGATCTCCCTGTGCTATGCGGCTGCTTCCCACTAGCTATCTATTTTACGTTTGGTAGTGTATATATGTCCATGCCACTCTCTCACTTCATCCCAGCTCACCCTTCCCCCTCCCCGTGTCCTCAAGTCCATTCTCTACGTCTGCATCTTTATTCCTGTCCTGCCTCTAAGTTTTTCAGAACCATTTTTTTTTTAGACTCCATATATATATGTTAGCATACGGTATTTGTTTTTCTCTTTCTGACTTACTTCACTCTGTATGACAGACTCTGGGTCCATCCACCTCACTACAAATAACTCAATTTCGTTTCTTTTTATGGCTGAGTAATATTCCATTGTATATATGTGCCGCATCTTCTTTATCCATTCATCTGTTGATGGACATTTAGGTTGCTTCCATACCTCATTGTAGTTTTGTTTTTTTTTAAATTTCTGCATTCCATATCAACTGACCTTTATTAGTAAACAATCACCATCCATTGCTATAAGAGGTGTCCATTGAATCCTGGAGTTCAAAGAGACCCAATAATTCTTTATTTTTATTTTTTTACTCACAAATGACCTGTGTATGTTTATTTATTAATTTTCTTATTAGTCATCCATTTTATACACATCTGTGTATACATGTCAATCCCAATCTCCCAATTCATCCCACCACCACCCCGCCCCCCACTGCTTTCCCCCCTTGGTGTCCATACGTTTGTTCTCTACCTCTGTGTCTCAATTTCTGCTCTGCAAACTGGTTCATCTGTACCATTTTCTAGGTTCCACATATATGTGTTAATATACGATATTTGTTTTTCTCTTTCTGACTCACTTCACTCTGTATGACAGTCTCTAGATCCACGATGTCTCTACAAGTGACCCAATTTCGTTCCTTTTTATGGCTGAGTAATATTCCATCACATATATATACGACACCTTCTTTATCCATTCGTCTGTCGTTGGGCATTTAGGTTGCTTTCATGACCTGGGTACTGTAAATAGTGCTGCAATGAACATTGGGGTGCATGTGTCTTTTTGAATTATGGTTTTCTCTGGGTATATGCCCGGTAGTGGGGCTGCTGGATCATATGGTAATTCTATTTTTAGTTCTTTAAGGAACCTCCATACTGTTCTCCATAGTGGCTGTATCAATATACATTCCCACCAACAGTGCAAGAGGGTTCCCTTTTCTCCACACCCTCTCCAGCATTTGTTGTTTGTAGATTTTCTGATGATGCCCATTCTAACTGGTGTGAGGTGATACCTCATTGTAGTTTTGATTTCCATTTCTCTAATAATTAGTGATGTTGAGCAGCTTTTCATGTGCTGCTTGGCCATCTGTATGTCTTCTTTGGAGAAATGTCTATTTAGGTCTTCTGCCCATTTTTGTATTGGGTTGTTTTTTTTTTTTAATATTGAGCTGTTTATATATTTTGGAGATTAATCCTTTGTCCGATGATTCATTTGCAAATGTTTTCTTCCATTCTGAGGGTTGTATTTTCATATTGTTTATGGTTTCCTTTGTTGTGCAAAAGCTTTTAAATTTCATTAGGTCCCATTTGCTTATTTTATTTTTTTTTATTTCCATTACTCTAGGAGGTGGATCAAAAAACGTCTTGCTGTGATTTATGTCAAAGAGTGTTCTTCCTATGTTTTCCTCTAAGAGTTTTATAGTGTTCGGTTTTACATTTAGGTCTCTAATCCATTTTGAGTTTATTTTTGTGTATGGTGTTAGGGAATGTTCTGATTTCATTCTTTTACATGTAGCTGTACAGTTTTCCTAGCCCCACTTATTGAAGAGACTGTCTTTTCTCCATTGTATATCCTTGCCTCCTTTGTCATAGATTAGTTGATCATAGGTGCGTGGATTTATCTCTGGACTTTGTATCCTGTTCCATTGATCTCTGTTTCTGTTTTTGTGCCAGTACCATATTGTCTTGATTACTGTAGCTTTGTAGTATAGTCTGAAGTCAGGGAGTCTGATTCCTCCAGCTCCGTTTTTCTCCCTCAAGTCTGCTTTGGCTATTCGAGGTCTTTTGTGTCTCCATACAAATTTTAAGATTTTTTGTTCTAGTTCTGTAAAAAATGCCATTGGTAATTTGATAGGGATTGCATTGAATCTGTAGATTGCTTTGGGTAGTATAGTCATTTTCACAATATTGATTCTTCCAATCCAAGAACATGGTATATCTCTCCATCTGTTGGTGTCATCTTTAATTTCTTTCATCACTGTCTTATAGTTTTCTGGATACAGGTCTTTTGTCTCCCTAGGTAGGTTTATTCCTAGGTATTTTATTCTTTTTGTTGCAGTGGTAAATGGGAGTGTTTCCTTAATTTCTCTTTCAGATTTTTCATCATTAGTGTATAGGAATGCAAGAGATTTCTGTGCATTAATTTTGTATCCTGCAACTTTACCAAATTCATTGATTAGCTCTAGTAGTTTTCTGGTGGCCTCTTTAGGATTCTCTATGTATAGTATCATGTCGTCTTTAAAGAGTGACAGTTTTACTTCTTCTTTTCCAATTTGTATTCCTTTTATTTTTTTTTTCTCTGATTGCTGTGGCTACGACTTCCAAAACTCTGTTGAATAATAGTGGTGAGAGTGGACATCCTTGTCCTGTTCCTGATCTTGGAGGAAATGCTTTCAGTTTTTCACTATTGAGAATGATGTTTGCTGTGGGTTTGTCATATATGGCCTTTATTATGTTGAGGTAGGCTCCCACTATGCCCACTTTCTGGAGAGTTTTTATCATAAATGTGTGTTGAATATTGTCAAAAGCTTTTTCTGCATCTATTGAGATGATCTTATGGTTTTTATTCTTCACTTTGTTAATATGGTGTATCACGTTGATTGATTTGCATATATTGAAGAATCCTGGCATCCCTGGGGTAAATCCCACTTGATCGTGGTGTATGATCCTTTTAATGTGTTGTTGGATTCTGTTTGCTAGTATTTTATTGAGGATTTTTGCATCTACAATCATCAGTGATATTGGTCTGTAATTTTCTTTTTTGTAGTATCTTTGTCTGGTTTTGGTATCAGGGTGATGGTAGCCTCATAGAATGAGTTTGGGAGTGTTCCTTCCTCTGCAATTTTTTGGAAGAGTTTGAGAAGGATGGGTGTTAGCTCTTCTCTAAATATTTGGGAGAATTCACCTGTGAAGCCATCTGGGCCTGGACTTTTGTTTGTTGGAAGGTCTTTAATCACAGTTTCAATTTCATTACTTGTGATTGGTCTGTTCATATTTTCTATTTCTTCCTGGTTCAGTCTTGGAAGGTTATACCTTTCTAAGAATTTGTCCATTTCTTCCAGGTTGTCCATTTTATTGGCATAGAGTTGCTTGTAGTAGTCTCTTAGGATGCTTTGTATTTCTGCAGTGTCTGTTATAACTTCTCTGTTTTTATTTCTAACTTTATTGATTTGAGTCCTCTCCCTCTTTTTCTTGATGAGTCTGGCTAATGGTTTATGAATTTTGTGTATCTTCTCAAAGAACCAACTTTTAGTTTTATTGATCTTTGCTATTGTTTTCTTTGTTCTATTTCATTTATTTCTGCTCTGATCTTTATGATTTCTTTCCTTCTGCTAACTTTGTGTTTGTTCTTCTTTCGCTAGTTCCTTTAGGTGTAAGGTTAGATTGTTTATTTGAGATTTTTCTTGTTTCTTGAGGTAAGCTTGTATAGCTGTAAACTTCCCTCTTAGAACTGCTTTTGCTGCATCCCATAGGTTTTGGATTGTCGTGTTTTCATTGTCATTTGTCTCTAGGTATTTTTTGATTTCCTCTTTGACTTCTTCAGTGATCTCGATACCTCATTGTAGTTTTGATTTGGCAGTCGGGATTGATTTAATGAGGTGGTAGTTATCTAAATTCAGTTTTCCTGGTGAAATGTTTTCATACCAAAGGAAAAAAGTTCACCTCTAGTTAACTTCGTATGAATACAGCTTAATATAAGACTGTCATTAAGAAAATCCAGTAGATAAGTGTTCTGTTTTTTAAAAAATTGTTTATTTATTTACTTATGGCTGTGTTGGGTCTCCGTTGCAGCGCGCGGGCTTCTCATTGAGGTGGCTTCTCTTGTTGCGGAGCACAGGCTCTAGGCACGTGGGCTCAGTAGTTGTGGCACGTGGGCTCAGTAGTTGTGGCGCATGGGCTCTAGAGCACAGGCTCAGTAGTTGTGGCACTCGGGCTTAGTTGTTCCGCGGCATGTGGGATCTTCCCAGACCAGGGCTCAAACGCACGTCCCCTGTGTTGGCAGGCAGATTCTTAACAACTGCGCCACAAGGGAAGCCCAATAGGTGTTCTTTTTGTGAAATAGAAAATTAATGTTCTGAGAAAGAATTCATTGGTATATTTATTTATTTATTTGGCTGCGTTGGGTCTTCGTTGCTGCATGCGGGCTTCCTCTAGTTGGGGCAGTGCACGGGCTTCTCATTGTGGTGGCTTCTCTTGTTGCGGAGTGCAGGCTCTAGGCATGTTGGCTTCAGTAGCTGTGTCGTGCGGGCTGAGTAGTTGTGGCTCGTGGGCTCTTGAGCGCAGGCACAGTAGTTGTGGCACACGGGCTTAGTTGCTCTGCAGCATATGGGATCTTCCCGGACCAGGGATTGAACCCGTGTCCCCTGCATTGGCAGGCAGATTCTTAACCACTGTGCCACCAAGGACGTCCCAGCATGGCCTAAGTTTTGAAACACCTTTAGTTCCACCATGTTGGGTTGAGGCCTGTGGTAGCCTCACCCAGAGGGTTGGGTCTGCTGATCAGGGTCCTTCGAAACTGGGTCCCTCACTGTGTGCTCTTTAATACCCTCTTCTCCAGCTCTGGGCAGAGGTAACCAGCAGTATTCTATCCCCTGGGATACATTTGGGAAGCCTTAAGCTAGGTAAGGGGAGGGAAGGAAAAGAGGGAAACTGGGATCAAGGAGAGCAGAAGGGAAGAGAGGACGAGAAGACTGGAGAGAGGGGAGGAGAGGAAAGAAAGTGTTCAGTGCTGCAGAAAAATAGCATCGGACCAACAGTTGCAAGAGGTCCACCAGCTCCTTTCCCTGGTCTGGTTCATTCCACCTCTGACGCAGCCTCATCAGGGTGACCAAGAGGTCATCTTCTTAGATGTTTCGGAAAGCAATTCCAAAAGCTCTCTTCGTCACTTCTACAGTTGAACAATGCTCCATATCAGGACGTTCTTCCTCTTGTTAATTTAAATCCCTTGGAATGTGGTTCAAGCTACCTTTTAGACATCACCTTGTGCCCATGGCAGAGACGAAAACCACCTCGCTGCAATGGTTCTTTCTCAGAGGGCCTTGTATACATCGTGGATATTATTCATAATCCATCGTAACCTCCACCTGGACATGCAATGTGGATTGTTCCCAGTCTATTCACAGATTAAAATTTTAATACGTTCCATCGGTTGTCTGCTCCTTTCCTCCAGGTCCCTTCTGGCCATTCTCTGATTTGCTTGTTATGCTTCAGCAACGTCAAGCAGATTCTAAGCCCTGCCTACTCCATGCCAGTCTTTGACTCTGTGTCTTGGTTCAGGTACTTTCCTCTCTTTGGAATGCCCATTCCCATCGCTTCACGTAAAGGGCGTTGCACATCCTTTAAGATGCAGCATGACTGTTATCTCCTTGAGGAAACTCTCCCAGATCCGTTTCCCTACAACAGGTTAGGTTCCCTTCCTTGGAGCTCCCGCTGTGCCTGTGACAGAGCCCGCTGCCAGTTCATCTGCGCTTCCAGAAAGCCTGGCCATCTGCATTCAGCCTCTAATGGTCCTCTTGGCCAAGTGCCCTTGGCACACCCAAACAGAGCGGCCCTGTTCTTTGGCACACAGTAGGCATTTGGTAAAGTTTTGTTGAATTAATTATCTTTGAAGTCTTTCAGAGCCATCTCACAATTTAACTCCTCTTGAATGGTGGCATCCAGAACTGAACAAACCAGTCTGTGCAGGTAAAGGTCCTTTTAGACGGGCTCCCATCAGTAATGGGGCCACCACAAGGCTTGAGAACCATTCTTGTTTGTTCCTCGATGGCCATACCTACCACTCTACAGCCAAGACCTGCATATCCCTGACCTTCTCCTGTATATGCCCACAAGCCTGACCTTCACCATTCTCTCCGTCTGTGCAATTTGCTTTTCCTACTAGTGTGGAGAAGCTTCTCCTTGCTTATTTCTACTCTCATTTTCAATTTATCAAGGCCTTTGTCCTCTGGTTCTTTCTTCCGTGGTGTTGGTGTCACTGCCTGGAAGTGTGAGCCACTCTCTGCCCCTCAGTCTGGGCCAGTGATTAATCATTAGGTTGTAAATGAAGCGCCGAGCCCTCAGGATGCTGCATGTCACTGGGTTTTGTTTTGTTTTGTTTTGGTTCCTCCTTGGACCAGCATCACATTACCCAAGAGGACAGTGGGAAACTGTCTGGGGCTGCTGTTACCTGTGCCCTTTGCCCGTTGTTTTGCTGATTGTTCCAGGATGTGTGGGCCCTGTGGTCAGCACCCAGGGCCCCTGAGCAGGCTGTGAGCACAGGAGTTCTAATTCCTGGATGCAGCCTCTCTGAGAGCTTCCTCTGTGCTGGAGCAGGGCTCTAAGTTCATACAGAGATCATTTCCTTCCCACCCAAACCACTTGTACAGTCTGCTTGCTTTTTTCTTTTTTTCTGGTTATGCTGGTATTACCCTGGGTTTTAGCCAGCTTGATAAATAGAGGAAGTTGGATGCCTTTCCAGACTTCCTGATGTCATGGTTTGGTGGAGTCTGCAGTTGTGGGAGGTTTCAGTTAATCCTAGCAATTGGTGAGTTTGCTGTTCTTCTCTGAGAAACTTCTCTGTCCTGTGCCATGTCTTACATAAGTCAATATGGCTCCTTTTGTGACTTGCCTTTTCCTTTCAATGATGTAAGAAGCCCAGACATTGGCAGGCACTCTGTCCTGCTCAGTTCCTCGCGGAGATAAAGGACGGTGGACGTGCTGTGGCGATAGTGGCAAAGAGGGATCCAGAGGCCGACGGATGCACAGTTCTTTAATTAAGTTTAGGCCTCTGTGTCCATCAGCCATTTTCACATCATAGCTTTTGACATTCTCTTCCACAACTTACTCAAGTGAGTTCTTGCTCCCTGGCTGGGAAGCTGGTTTCTTGGCTCTGAGACCAGAAGTCTGTGCTCTCAGTGGGGCCTTTCTAATTGTGTTAGAGCAGGGCCAGGGGAGGCGGTGTCCAGCTGAACAAGTGATGGCATTACCTCCTAGTGAGCCCCCCTCCGAGCTTGATTTACGAGTTCTGTTTGGAGAACCTGGATGGCTTGGCCCAGCCTCCCTCTGTTATGCATTTTCCTAGAAGAAATACCTCTAATTGTATAAGTAATACATGAACATGTGCCGGTGTTCTTTTGGGCTTCGTCCTTTCCCCCATCACACGCCTCTCTGTGGAGGTTTGGTGGGTTTCCTTCCAGGCTTTTTTGTATGCAGCCATACTTGTCACTATATAAATAAGCATATATATGTATAGCTTTGTTTGTTTCTTAACATATCCTAGTATCTATATTATTAAGCAATTTGATTTTATTCACTTGACTTATATGTATTGACAATCTCTATGTGTCAACACATATAGATCAACTTCATTTTTTTTAAGCCTTGTATAATATTCCAGAATATGGATGGACCATCATTTTTTAACTGTTCATCTACTGATGGAGACTTAGGCTTTTCCCCCTTGCACAAAGCTGCAATGACAGTATTTGTTTGTATATTTTTGTGTATGTATGTCACTATTTCTGTAGGGACAATCTCCGGAATTAGAATTTCTGGATCAAAAGGTATGCACATTTAAAAATTCAAAACATAGCTAAACTGTTCTCTCAAAGTTTACATTGCCACCAGCAGTGTAAACAAGAGTTCATTTCCCCACATGCTCTCCGGCTTTGGGTATTATTAGGCTTTTTAATTGTTTCATTCAGTGGGCAAAACAGATTTCACTGTTGCTTGCCCTATTTTTCTACCTGAAAGTGTTCCAAGGGAGCAAAGAGAGCCTCATGTTGTTTATTAATAAACTTGGTTACCAGGAGCCACTCAGCATGCTTTATCGTGGTTATCCATAAGGTTTTGGAAGAGGCAATGTACTTGAATTGTGAAATTTCATCAAAAACCCCTATGTAGAAAATTCTCATTTGCACAAATACGAAGTGAAATTATTTCCATACTTGAAGTCACAGTTGATCTGTTTCCTTGTTTGATTATTTTAATGTTTTTCAGTTGTTGATCCTACAGTCATTCCACGTTGAATATTGGTACATGTGTTTGTAATTTGCTCATCCTAGGACAGGACAACATGCTCGGCTTTCATTTTTGCCTTCTTTAAACATTGCTTAATGAGGTTTTCCTGACATATTAGGCTTTATTAAAAACTACTTCTTTTTTCCTCTTAAAGAGCATATAATCAATAGAAACTCACCATGACTCCTTATTTCCTCTTTGAATTCATATTCTGGATCCTCCTTGAGCATTGAACTTCTGTCTTCACGGCTCATTGACTGAAGCCAGGAGTAGGTCAGTTGGTTCCAAGATCACCCTATAGATTGTTAACCTCTTGCACCTCTTTATCTTTATGTCTGTATTTCACATGAGGGGATATCATAGTGTGAAGTGACTGTCATCTTTGAGCTAAGAGCTGTACTGATGTTTTGGTTTTGAAGTGAAGCATGATGGAATATTCTTGAAGATACAAGTCAGGTTGTCAGCAGTGCTTTCTGTCCTGGGTGGGCACACAATTTCCTTTCCCCAGCGTGCATCTGCCTTGTCCCTCACTCAGGTCATTGCCAATGCCTCTGCCTCCCCCTTCCAACTCTGAGCCAAACATATCAGTAGAGAGTTATTTTTTTAGCCCCTCCATGGAGAAAGAATTCTGCCTCTGGCTTTGGGGATACAAGAGACATAAATGACCCAATCCTTGATATCAAGGAGTTTAGTTTCTAGGGAAGTTAAGTCACAAAAACTGAAGAAATAGCTAATGAAGCATGGTCTCTAGAAGAGACCATCCCTCCTCAGATCCGATCACTTCATTGTCCAGTGCCCCTGTGATGCAGTTAATGAAACCTGAGACTGAGCAGTAATACATGCTACTAAAACATTAACAAGGTCAGCCCCCAAGCGGGCTTTGAGCTTGTCTTCCAATTTGTAATAAGTTCCTTAGGAGTTGTTGCGGTGCGCGGGCTTCTCATTGTAGTGGCTTCTCTTGTTGCGGAGCACGGGCTCTAGGTGCACGGGCTTAAGTAGTTGTGGCGTGCGGGCTCAGTAGTTGTGTCTCATGGGCTCTAGAGCGCAGGCTCGGTAGTTGTGGCGCACGGGCTTTGTTGCTCCGCGGCATGTGGGATCTTCCAGGACCAGCGCTCGAACCCGTGTGCCCTGCACTGGCAGGCAGATTCTTAACTGCTGCGCCACCAGGGAAGTCCTCCTTATGCTAGTCTTGTTAGCCAACACTTATAAATCAGTGTGAATATCTCAAAGGCATAACATTTTCTAAAACACTTAGGGAGCAATTATCACACCTCTTGTTACTCAGGTCTAAAATATTGATAATTGCATACATCATTGCAGCCATGGTATAATCAGATTACATCAGTTAACCTGTGGTAGCACAGAATGACCCTCACCCAGACCTGCTCTGCAGTGGTATCAAGCTATTTCCCTCCTTTTAAACTTTATTCTATACCTAGATGAAGTTAGATTTATCATTTATTACCATTCAAGATTGCACCGATGGTCTACATTTTAAAAAATATGATACTTGTACTATTTAATGAAATTGAAGAGCTCCAGAATAATTTCTTGGAGTGGTACAAGCGGGGCCATGGCATTCAGTCATGTAGCTTATGTACTGTTCAACCCTAGGGTTTGCCATTTACATCAGAGTCTACAACCACAAAACATGAACGTGGGGTAATCGTTAATGAGTGGTTATCTAGTGTCAAGGTCTAGATTTTACTGTTTAAATGCTAGCAAATAGTTTTCTTTGTAATGGATGCTATCTCACAAGCCATCCTTAGCACCTTGAAATTTTGCTAAGAACCAGTGGCTATTCATCTTTGCTGTTGACGTAGAGAGCATTGAAGCAACCCAACTTGCACCAGAAGATGAAGAGAAGTTCCAGCTGAAAAAGATAAAAATGACTTTTATATATAATGAGTAAGGGTTTCAAAATCTATAGATTTCCCTCTTTAATCAGTGATCCCAGGGATGTCATGACCCAGCAGGATGTCCTCTAGTTTATGCAGAAGGCAGTAGGAGTGGTTACTATTTTAAATACCATAACACTTCTTCTCCTATTAGGAAATATATATTCAGCCTTGAGGAAACGTATTCCAGGCTTGGAATATGGACAATGGAAAGCAGTCTTTTCAGTGGCGCCAGGTCTGTAGTAAGTTCTTCCTGAGCCATATTCTCTTTTCAGGATGGTTACTGGAATCACCCTTCGTTGTGCCCTTTCCTGCCGTCATCTGGGAGCTGAGTACAAGCTCTCTTCAGTGGAAAAGCATGGTTTATTTTGATCAGAGGCCCAAGTCACAGCACATATTAACCAGTCACCCAGTGCCATGACTAACTTAACTTTGACCATATCTTATACACCACTTAGGCCCTACCCTAGAAGTTGGCAAAGCTCAAGAATGGGTTTGCAGAAATTTTGAAAATTCTATAATAGCATTTTGAGTTTGTTGATTTATTTCACCTGACGAACTCAAAACAGTTTACTTCCAAGGAGATCAATTCCCAGGAGGCCAGCACTGTGGCCTGGTAGAAAGAGTAGGAGTCCCACCAAACAGCCAGATGACCTTGACCCATCCCCTAGAACACGTTGGGCCTCTTTCTACATTTGTACAATAAGGGTCTCAGCTAGGTGAATTCTGAATTCCTTTCCAGAAACAGACTGCTCTGATACTCTTTCCAGAACTAAAATTAGATACTTGTGTAGTAAATCTTCTAAGTCAGCTCTGTGAATTCCAGGTAGAGTCAAACCTGAGGCATTTGTATAGGAGAGTTTTTTTGTAGAGGTTCATTAAATATAGCTTAAAAAAAAAGGGGGAATGCTTTTGGAGGGGAGCTGAGTTAAAAACTAAAAATAGATTAATTTTTAAACTTTATATGAAAATTTCTTTTTTTTTGTTTTTTGTTTTTTTGTGGTACATGGACCTCTCACCGTTGTGGCCTCTCCTGTTGCGGAGCACAGCCTCCGGACGCGCAGGCTCAGCGGCCATGGCTCACGGGCCCAGCCGCTCTGCGGCATGTGGGATCTTCGCGGACCGGGGCACGAACCCGCATGCCCTGCATCGGCAGGCGGACTCTCAACCACTGCGCCACCAGGGAAGCCCTATATATGAAACTTTTTATGACATATATATTAGTGTATAATTCAATGAATTTCAGAAACTGAACACACCATGTAACCAGAACACAGAATATTACCTGAACCTCAGAAGCCGCACTGAGCCCACTTCTAATTGTTGTATCCTCTGCCCGCTTCCAAGGATAACCATGCTCCCACCCTCATTCCATTGATTAGTTTTGCCTGCTTTTGTTCCTCATCTGAATGGGATCATGGACAACATGCATTCCTGTATGTCTGGCTCTTTTATCTAACATTGTATTTCAGAGATTCATCATTATTATTGTGTGTAGCTGTAGTACACACTTAAATTTTCCTCCAGAGAGACATTGCTTTATCTTTGCGCAACGACGTTATCATTCAAGTGACTCATTCGGGAGGGTCAGTAATATGCCATTATGAACAGAGAGAGGATGAAAGTGCTGGAGAGAAACCAGAGGCACTTTATAATTTATTAACATAGTGTGTTATTAATATATAATACAATTTACAGTATTGATTTTAAAAATAGAAGTCCTCTTTGGAAGGAGAAGGATTCACTTCCTGCTCTAAGACGTTATCATGCCTTGTCCAAGGAAAGAATCATTCCTCTGGTACCGGCAATGGCTGTTAAATTATAGGATTCTTAAAGATTGCCAGCTTTTCCTGGAGACTGAGAAATCGTGATTTATTCCCACCTTCCTGTGTCCTTATCCCTGCAATCCCTGCACTATCTTACCCTGCACATATGAGGTACAAAATAGCTATTTTTTGGGCTTCCCTGGTGGCACAGTGGTTCAGAGTCCGCTTGCCGATGCAGGGGACACGGGTTTGTGCCCCGGTCCGGGAGGATCCCACATGCCGCGGAGCGGTTATGCCCGTGAGCCATGGCCGCTGAGCCTGCGCGTCCGGAGCCTGTGCTCCACAACGGGAGAGGCCACAACAGTGAGAGGCCCGCGTACCGCCAAAAAAAAAAAAAAAGCTATTTGTTGACTGACTGAAGGGTCTAGCTAGCATTTATAGTGCCTTCACAGTGCCAGCCCCTGTGCCCAGATCTCCTGTTTACTCACCACAGCGACACTATCAGGCTGGTGCTATTATCACAGTTCGCTAGATGGGGAATCTTGGCCATCGGAAATAACTTATCCAGAGTCACTCAGACATTGTGTGGCAGAGCCAGAACCTTTGATCCCATGCTCTTTAGCCTTCACCGCGGTGCCTGCACACTCTATCTCAGGCCAACAGAAGCTGCGGTGGTGGCTAGTGCTTGGATGCCCTGTGGCCAGGAGCTCTGCCAGCTGAGAACACGCGGCCTGGTCTGTCCCAGCCCCTTCCCCTGTGGCCATGTAGAAGGAGCCTGCTCCGTGGGCTCTCACTGCCCGAGCCCCGTGGGTGGCGTGTGATTTCCTCGCTGGCTTCCTCCTCCCTCAGTATCCCCCGCCAGCGCCTGCTGCTGGTGCTGACTGCCTGTCACGGGCTTCCGTTGGCCAACTCCTCCATCGGGAGAGGAACGGACGCAGCCTTAGCATCTGCAGTTTTCTCCACGTGCCGAGCTCCTCTCAGCCTCTGCCCCACTTCCCCCATGTGTATTTCATCTAGTTGCTGCCTAGTTAACCCACACATCTCATCTGGTATATATTGGCCCTTGATGATTATTCGTTGGAACGAAATGAATAAACGAATGGTAAATGAGACTTAAAAATTCAGTATTGATATAAACTTCGCTTTTTAAAAAATGTTGACTCTGCCCTCCCCACTACTAAAAGTGTAAGCGATGATAATGAATTAACATACAATAAAGAGGAAATGCAACACACGCATCCTTTTACGGTATGACATAAATGGGGATAGATCATTCATAAGATTCTGTGACCTCTTCTGATTCTTAGCATAGTTTTTAACCAGCCTTTATATAGTGGTAATCATTATATATACGCAGCATTTTGTGTTTTTAAATTCTTTTCTTGATATTTTGCATGTGTTGATGTTTTCCATAAATCTACGTGGACTACCTTGCTTATCATTTTTATTATAATATCCCACTGGATGGGCCTCCCGTAATAAACATGGGTTTTGCTTTTTGTAGCCAGTGCCCACCTGGCATTGCCAATTCTCTGGACTAGAGTAATTTAAAGGAAGCAGGTTGCAGGTTGTCTTGCTTGAGGAACTGGCCTTTTGGGCATTGTTGTGTCGTGATTACGGCAAAGCTGTGATGATGTGTCCCCCTATTTTATTCCAGGATGCTTTTCTCTGGCAGGCAGTGTGGCCATGTTGGGAGACCTGAGGAACTTTTACTGACGTTCAAGATATTCCTTGTCATCATTTGTCTTCATGTCACTGTGGTTACATCCCTGGAAGGTAAGGTGCCCATTTTCCTTCATCTTTTTCCTATTTTATCTGTGTGTGTGTGTGTGTGTGTGTGTGTGTGTGTGTGTGTGTGTGTGTGTTTATTTGGGATTGTTTTACTGTGGTAAAAAAAACATAACATAAAACTTACCATTTTCACCATCTTTAAGTATATAATTCACTGCCATTAAATGTATTCACAGTTTTGTGCAACGATCACCACTATCCAGTTCCAGAACACTTTCATCATCTCAAATAGGAACTCTGCACCCATTAAGCAATAACCTCCCTTCCCCCCTCCCCCCAGGCCCTGGTAACCTCTGTTATTTCTGTCTCTATGATTTTGCCTATTCTAGGTACCTCATGTAAGTATAAGGAATCATACAATATTCATCCTCTTGTGTCTGGCTCATTTCCCTTAGCATGTTTCCAAGGTTCATCCATGTTGTAACATGATCCAGAATTTCATTCCTTTTTAAGGCTGAATAATGCTCCATTGTATGTACATATTTTGTTTATCTCTTCAATGTTGATGGACATTTGGGTTATTTCCACCTTTTGGCTATTATAAATAATGCTAGTGTGAACATTGGTGTTTAAGTATCCGTTTGAGTCCCTTCTTTCAATTCTTTGGGGTATATATACCGAGGAGTAGAATTGCTGGGTCATATGGTAATTCTGTGTTTAACTTTTTGAGGATCTGCCAAACTGTTTCCCACAGAGGCTGCACCATTTAACATTCTTACCAGCAAGGCACAGGATTCCAATTTTTCTATATCCTCACCAACACTTGTTATTTTCTGTTGTTTTGATAATGGATGTGAAATGGTATCATTGTGGTTTTTATTTGCATTTCCTTAATGATTAGTGATTTTGAACATGTTTTCATGTGCTTATTAGTCATTTGTGTATCTTCTTTAGAGAAATGACTATTCGAATCTTTGGTCCATTTTTGAATTGGGTTGTTTGGGGTTTTCTGTTTTCATTGAGTTTTAGGAGTTCATTATATATTCAGGATACTAATCCTTTATTATATATATGATTTGCAGATATTTTCCCCCTTCTGTGAGTTGTCTTTTCACTCTTTTTTTTTTTGGCTGCATTGGGTCTTCGTTGCTGTGCATGGGCTTTCTTTAGTTGTGGCAAGCGGGGGCTACTCTTCGCTGCCGTGTGCGGGCTTCTCATTGTGGTGGCTCCTCTTGTTGTGGAGCACGGGCCCTAGAGCACGTGGGCTTCAGTAGTTGCAGCACATAGGCTCAGTAGTTGTGGCACACAGGCTTAGTTGCTCCACAGGATGTGGGATCTTCCTGGACCAGGGATCAAACCTGTGTGCCCTGCATTGGCAGGCAGATTCTTAACCACTGCGCCACCAGGGAGTCCCTTTTCACTCTTTTAATAGTGTTCTTTGATGCACAAAAGTTTTTAATTTTGATGAAGTCCAATTTGTCTATTTTTACTTTATTGCCTGTGTTTTTGCTGTCATATCCAAGAAATGTCATGAAGATTTTTCCCTATTTTTCTTCTAAGAGCTTTATAGTTTTAGACCGGGGCACGAACCCGTGTCCCCTGCATCGGCAGGCAGACTCCCAACCACTGCACCACCAGGGAAGCCCCTATTTTTTTTTTTTTTTTTTAAACATCTTTATTGGAGCATACTTGCTTTACAATGGTATGTTAGTTTCAGCTTCACAACAAAATGAATCAGTTATATATATACATATGTTCCCATATCTCTTCCCGCTTGCGTCACCCTCCCTCCCACCCTCCCTATCCCACCCCTCCAGGCGGTCACACAGCACCGAGCTGATCTCCCTGTGCTATGCGGCTGCTTCCCACTAGCTATCTACCTTACGTTTGGTAGTGTATACATGTCCATGCCTCTTTATTGCTTTGTCACCGTTTACCCTTCCCCCTCCCCATAGCCTCAAGTCCATTCTCTAGTAAGTCTGTGTCTTTATTCCTGTTTCACCCCTAGGTTTTTCATGACATTTTTTTTTTCTTAAATTCCATATATATGTGTTAGCATACGGGTCTCTTGTAGACAGCAAATATATGGGTCTTGTTTTTGTATCCATTCAGCCAATCTGTGTCTTTTGGTGGGAGCATTTAGTCCATTTACATTTAAGGTAATTATCGATATGTGTGTTCCCATTCCCATTTTCTTAATTGTTTTGGGTTTGTTATTGTAGGTCTTTTCCTTCTTTTGTGTTTCTTGCCTAGAGAAGTTCCTTTAGCAGTTGTTGTAGAGCTGGTTTGGTGGTGCTGAACTCTCTCAGCTTTTGCTTGTCTCTAAAGGTTTTAATTTCTCCATCAAATCTGAATGAGATCCTTGCTGGGTAGAGTAATCTTGGTTGCAGGTTTTTCTCCTTCAACACTTTCAATATGTCCTGCCACTCCCTTCTGGCTTGCAGAGTTTCTGCTGAAAGATCAGCTGTTAACCTTATGGGGATTCCCTTGTGTGTTATTTGTTGTTTTTCCCTTGCTGCTTTTAATATGTTTTCTTTGTATTTAATTTTTGACAGTTTGATTAATATGTGTCTTGGCGTATTTCTCCTTGGATTTATCCTGTATGGGACTCTCTGTGCTTCCTGGACTTGATTAACTATTTCCTTTCCCATATTAGGGAAGTTTTCAACTATAATCTCTTCAAATATTTTCTCAGTCCCTTTCTTTTTCTCTTCTTCTTCTGGAACCCCTATAATTCGAATGTTGGTACGTTTAATGTTGTCCCAGAGGTCTCTGAGACTGTCCTCAGTTCTTTTCATTCTTTTTTCTTTATTCTGCTCTGCAGTAGTTATTTCCACTATTTTATCTTCCAGGTCACTTATCCGTTCTTCTGCCTCAGTTATTCTGCTATTGATCCCATCTAGAGTACTTTTAATTTCATTTATTGTGTTGTTCATCGTTGCTTGTTTCATCTTTAGTTCTTCTAGGTCCTTGTTAACTGATTCTTGCATTTTGTCCATTCTATTGTCCATTCTATCTCCAAGATTTCGGATCAACCTTACTATCATTATTTTGAATTCTTTTTCAGGTAGACTGCCTATTTCCTCTTCATTTGTTAGGTCTGATGGGTTTTTATCTTGCTCCTTCATCTGCGGTGTGTTTTTCTGTCTTTTCATTTTGCTTATCTTACTGTGTTTGGGGTCTCCTTTTTTGCAGGCTGAAGGTTCGTAGTTCCTGTTGTTTTTTGTGTCTGTCCCCAGTGGCTAAGGTTGGTTCAGTGGGTTGTGTAGGCTTCCTGGTGGAGGGTACTAGTGCCTGTGTTCTGGTGGATGAGGCTAGATCTTGTCTTTCTGGTGGGCAGGTCCACGTCTGGTGGTGTGTTTTGGGGTGTCTGTAGACTTATTATGATTTTGGGCCGCCTCTCTGCTAATGGGTGGGGTTGTGTTCCTGTCTTGCTAGTTGTTTGGCATAGGATGTCCAGCACTGCAGCTTGCTGGTCGTTGAGTGAAGCTGGGTGCTGGCGTTGAGATGGAGATCTCTCGGAAATTTTTGCTGTTTGATATTATGTGCAGCTGGGAGGTCTCTTGTGGATCAGTGTCCTGAAGTTGGCTCTCCCACCTCAGAGGCACAGCACTGACTCCTGGCTGCAGCACCAAGAGCCTTTCATCCACACGGCTCCTTAATTTGGGATGATTGGTTGTCTATTCAGGTATTCCACAGATGCAGGGTACATCAAGTTGATTGTGGAGCTTTAATCCGCTGCTTCTGATGCTGCTGGGAGAGATTTCCCTTTCTCTTCTTTGTTCTCACAGCTCCCAGGGGCTCAGCTTTGGATTTAGCCCCACCTGTGCGTGTAGGTCGCCGGAGGGCGTCTGTTCTTTGCTCAGACAGGACGGGGTTAAAGGAGCCGCTGATTCGGAGGCTCTGGCTCACTCAGGCCCGGGGGTAGGGAGGGGCACGGAGTGTGGGGCGGGCCTGCGGCGGCAGAGGCCGGTGAGACGTTGCAGCCTGAGGCGCGCCTGTGCGTTCTCCCGGGGGAGTTGTCCCTGGATCCCGGGACCCTGGCAGTGGCGGGCTGCACAGGCTCCCCGGAAGGGCGTGTGGCTAGTGACCTGTGCTCGCACACAGGCCTCCCGGTGGCGGCAGCAGCGGCCTTAGCGTCTCATGTCTGTCTCTGGGCTCCGCACTTTTAGCCGCGGCTCGCGCCCGTCCCTGGAGCTCTCTCAAGCAGCGTTCTTAATCCCCTCTCCTCGTGCACCAGGAAACAAAGAGGGACGTAAAAGTCTCTTGCCTCTTCGGCAGTTCCAGACTTCTCCCCGGACTCTCTCCCGGCCAGCCGCGGTGCACTAACGCCCTGCAGGCTGTGTTCACGCCGCCAACCTCAGTCCTCTCCCGGCGCTCCGACAAAAGCCGGAGCCTCAGCTCCCAGTCCCGCCCGCCCCGGCGGGCGAGCAGACAAGCCTCTCGGCTGGCGAGTTCCGGTCGGCCCGATCCTCTGCGCTGGAATCTGTCCGCTTTGCCCTCCGCACCCCTGTTGCTGTGCTCTCCTCCGCGGCTCCCAAGCTCCCCCACTCCGCCTCCCGAAGCCTCCACCCGCGAAGGGGCTTCCTAGTGTGTGGACACTTTTCCTCCTTCACAGCTCTCTCCCGCTGGTGCAGGACCCGTCCCTATCCTTTTGTCTCTGTTTAGTTTTTTCTTTTGCCCTACCCAGGTACGTGGGGGGTTTCTTGCCTTTTGGGAGGTCTGAGGTCTTCTGCCAGCGTTCAGTAGATGCTCTGTAGGAGTTGTTCCATGCGTAGATGTATTTCTGGTGTATCTGTGGGGAGGAACGTGATCTCCGCGTCTTACTCTTCCGCCATCTTCCCGGAAGTCCCCCCTATTTGTTTTTAAATACCTACTCGAAGGCACTTCTGCATGGAAATTTAAGGGAGATAGAGAATCACCCTAATGAAGCAGCATCCATTTCAGAAAAGAGGATCCTTAGAAGCTTATGTGAGAATGGGAAAACGTACCTGAGGAAGGCGATAAAAAGTCCAGAAACCCCAGGGCTGCAATATCTTTGAGTACAACTGCCAAAAGAATACAGTGCTATGCAAATATAAAAAATCAGTATTTAAGAAGACATTATTAAGGACATACAGAGAAATACCTTACTTATTTAGAAGAGAGTTGCAAGACCAAGGAATCTTTGTTGGATAAAGCAAATATCTACTAGCAGCAAACAACAGCATAAATACAACAGACACACAGATGCACACAAACTAAATGGAAAACTTGCAACAGATTAAAACACAGTTGAGGGCTTCCCTGGTGGTGCAGTGGTTGGGAGTCTGCCTGCCGATGCAGGGGACACGGGTTCGTGCCCGGGTCCGGGAGGATCCCACATGCCGCGGAGCAGCTGGGCCCGTGAGCCATGGCCGCTGAGCCTGGGCGTCTGGAGCCTGGGCTCCGCAACGGGAGAGGCCATGGCAGTGAGAGGCCCGCGTACCGCAAAAAGCAAACAAACAAACAAAAAAACACAGTTGACAGTCCTTCAAAAGTAGGCACTGGGGCATATTGTCAAGAAGCCATGATACTTTACACAAAGAAATAAGAGCTAAATGTGTATTGACTGCTTACAATGTGCTGGGTTCCTATGTGCTGTATATACATCCACTCTCTTAAGCTGCTCAACCAAATCTATTAAGGGGAGATCCTAGTCTTAGCACCATTTCTCAGATCAAGAAACTGAGGCTCAGAGAGATAAGTAACTTGCTCAAGGGAGTGGCCGAGCTGGGAATTGTACCCAACTTGGAATTTTGTGCTCCTAACCGCAAAACCAGAGTTCTCAAACTTGAGTATGCATCAGAATCACCTGGAAGGCTTGTTAAGCCAGATTCCTGGGTCCTTCCCTGAGAGTTTTTGATTTAGTAGCTCTGGGGCGGGCCCTGAGAATTGACATTTCTAACAAGTTCTCAGGTGATGTTGATGTGACTGGTTCAGAGAGGATACCACTACCTACACAACTGGCAGAAGACATAAGTAGGGAGAGAAAACTCCTCCAGATATATATCATGGGATACAAATTCTTTTATGGCCATGTGATGTTCATGTAAGCTGTGCTCAGACACATCATCTCCTTGGGGCATTAAGACACCACTGTGGGGGCTTCCCTGGTGGCGCAGTGGTTGAGAGTCCGCCTGCTGATGCAGGGGACACGGGTTCGTGCCCCGGTCTGGGAAGATCCCACATGCCGTGGAGCGGCTGGGCCTGTGAGCCATGGCCGCTGAGCCTGCGCTCCGCAACGGGAGAGGCCACAACAGTGAGAGGCTAGCATACCGCAAAAAAAAAAAAAAATTATGAAAATGGGGCAGGTAAACATGAGAGTTTCATGGCTCTGAAACCAGCCTGAGTAGGGAAAACCTGTGTGGATGCTAAGGTCGCTGAATGTATTTCTTGCTCTGGCTCTCTGATGAATTGATTTCTTAAGGCAGTGGTTCTCAGAGTGTGGCCCCCAGACAAGCAACATCAGCATCACCTGGGAGCTCTTTAGAAGTGCAGATTCTCAGGCCCAGCCTAGACCTGCTGAATTGGAAACTCTGAGGGTGGGGTCCAGCAGTCTGTGCTTTTTTAACCATCCCTCCAGGTGATGCTGATGCATTCTCAGAGAGCCACAGTCTTAAAGAATTGGCTGAAACATTACTGTGCCCCATGATATAGTAGAAAGGTGGTGAGATCTAGAGTTAGAGCCCTCCCCGTGCCTGCCACCTGCTATTTGTATGATCTCTATTTGCCAGTAGACTGACATGGGACTCTATTTCCTCATCTTCAAAATGGGTGTAATCCTGAGCTCCCCCAGTGGGCTCTTGTTTTTTGTTTTGTTTAAACATTATTTATCTTTTATTTTTTTAAATATTTTATTTATTTATATTTGGCTGTGTTGGGTCTTCTTTGCTGTGCACGGGCTTCCTCTAGTTGCGGCGAGCGGGGGCTCCTCTTCCTTGTGGTGCACAGGCTTCTCACTGTGGTGGCTTCTCTTGTTGCGGAGCACGGGCTCTAGGTGTGTGGGCTTCAGTAGTTGTGGCACGTGGGCTCAGTAGTTGCGGCTCACGGGCTCTAGAGCACAGGCTCAGTAGTTGTGGCGCATGGGCTTAGTTGCTCCACGGCATGTGGGATCTTCCCAGAGCAGGGCTCGAACCTGTGTCCCCTGCATTGGCAGGTGGATTCTTAACCACCGCGCCACCAGGGAAGCCCTGGGCTCTTGTTAAGGCTCAATATATGTTTTAAGAAAAGAACCTCCATGATGGCAAAGGTTTTTCTTTTTCTTTTCTCTGTTTCTTTTTCCAGCTTTATTGACATATAACATTTAACATTGCATATGCAAAGGTTTTTCTGAATGAAGTGTTTTGGGATCTGGAAAGGGCTAAATAGGAGTTCGTTATTATCTTTCAGAACTCTAACTAAGAGTATTCATGTTATTTAATAATCACTTTGATAATATTTACCTGTGCCAGCCGCTGTTCTTTGAAGTAGGCACTAGCATTAGGCTCCGTTTTACAGACTTACAGGAAACCGAGGCGCAAAGAAGGTAAGCAACTTGCCCTAGGTTAAACATTTTGGTTGCAGAGTTGCAATTCGAACTCAGGCCATCTGACCCAAAGTTTGTGTGTTTAGCCACTACGCTGTCCTGTCTTCAGCATTCTTAACCTCTTTGCTACACTAGGTTGTGTACTGTGCTTGGTGGTTGTGTAGCTGTAGGTTAAACGTCAAGGTGGAATCCACTTCTGGACTGGATATTGGACTGGATCATCCAGACGGCTTATAGGCATCATCTCTCTGAACAGCTTTGGACTGAGGCAGGTTCTTTTCGGTTCAGGATGGCTTAGGTCTGGTCTTTGATGAAGGCCAAGGGGACCTGCTACTTCTACATTGGATAATCAGTTGCGTGGTAATGAGTGCCTGCTGTGTGCCTAGCATTACTGGCTGCTGAGAGGACATCATCTCTGACTCCAGGAAATTTACACTCCAGTTGGAGGGACATGACTATGACACATGAGAACAGTACAAACTGTAACTAAATCCTGAAGCGTGAGTCAGTGCTATAGGGCTTTAACATATGGCCTTCGGCCAAATCCGTGGGTGAGTCTAGTTAAATGTTAAGCCACCTGTAGCAGATGCTATTGGTGCGCTGCCCATCTCCCTTGGCCCACCCAGAGGTCACCTAGAGACGGATCCTGCACATGCTGGTGGCTCCCATGTCTCCCTGACTGAGAATGATCTGTACCCATGCACCCATGCTTGGCCTGTACATGGAACAAGCTAGTAGTGCCGGGGAGTTAATACCCCAAAGCAGTGAAGAATGGGAGTTCGTGTTTACCTATGCCAGCTTCCTTGTCCCTTGGTGGGACAATGCTAAGGTGTGTTCTATACACCTAGGAGATTGTTGGATTGGGCCACAGTTGCCCATAGTAGCAGTGTGCTAATTAATGTACCCATTATTGGCTTTACTCTCTTCCCTACCTCACTCCCCTACTCCCTCCCTCTGCTTCCTGGGATCATCCCCATTTGGAAACACTCATTTTCCAAGTCTAGCCCAGTATTACTGCCTCTATGAAACCTCCCCTCACGTCTTCATAAGAATTAAATCTCTTCTGCCAGTGCTCCCTTTTCTGTTTATCCATGTCTTTTTATGCTTGTCACTTTGTATCATGTCATGATGTACTTCCTTTGCATCATGAGTCGTTTCAGCACATGGTCTGTGCCAGGTGAGAAGGGAGAATGAAGGTTTGGCAAGGTGGGTGGGAAACTAATGGGGTGAAAGCAGGCAGAGGGCCTGCTCTGGGGCAGGCCATGATGTAGATCATCTCATTTAATCCTCACAAAAACTCTTTATGGTAGATATTTTAAGTCTCAGTTTGCAGATGAAGAAACTGAGTGTCAAAGAGAGTAAGTCGTTTGCCCAGAGTCACACAGCTTGGAGGATCCCCCATTGGAATCAGTAGCCCGTACTGTTCATACTATACCAGGTTGCCCAGTAAGTGAAGACTGAATGAACGTGGCACTGAGGCACGGAGAGAAGAGGGAGAGGGAGCCTGAAGGACTGCCAGGGAGCAGCCGTTGCCCCTGGCTCTGGGGTATCTGGACTGCAAACACAGTAGCTTCGCCCTGGAAGCCTGAGAGATGACTCAGTGGCTCTTGACAGTGAGGAGGGATCGGACTGGCACTCCCTTTTTTTTTTTTAAACATCTTTATTGGAGTATAATTGCTTTACAATGTTGTGTTAGTTTCTGCTGTATAACAAAGTGAATCAGCTATACATATACATATATCCCCATATCTTCTCCCCGGACTGACACTCTCTTGTTAGGCCACTGACCAATAGAGAAAACCCTTAGACCTTGACACTTCCAGTTGTGTAATTTGGTGATGTTCGAGGGAGTCATTCGTGGTCTACCAGAAGCCCAAATAAGTTTTGGCGGGTAACTTACCTCTAGCCTCTAGCTCTCTTGGGCTGTGCCAATACCTCTTTTCTTTTCTTCCTCCCTCCCTCCCTTCCTTCCTTCCTTTCTTCCACTGCTTTTTTTTGTCTTCCAAGAAGGTCTTCTTTTAGGTACAACTGTTTTCCAGAGCGTGAGATGACATATTAGTGGAAGATGGTTATAATTTCATTCTTGCAGAGTTGTCGTCCCCATTTGGAAACAAGTACACATTTGAGCCAGTTTGGTGACCTCATGAGCTATAATCCCAACTTACTGTCTTTCTGGGCTGGATCTAGATCTTTCTGTGCTGAAGGCATTTCTAGTGATAGATTTCTCTCTAATTCCCCTTGTCCAAGGCCTCACTGGCTTGTCTCCTCTTACCGTCTCATACTTTGTCCATCCAAGTCTTTGTTCTTCTTTCCAAACCCAGTGCTGGTCTCCTTGTCTCTCACTTTTCTATCTGTAAAATTGCGATTATAAATACCATAGTGCTGATCTGATACTCAGCCAATTTCCCAAGCCCCCAAAATTCCACACAGGCATGAGGTCACTTCTGCTGGGCCCTGACTCTTTCCCTGGCAGGTAGAAGTGGTGACAAGGAATGATAGAGAATCTAGATGGGTTGAGGGGGAAACTGAAAGCAGAGGACATTGTGTCCCACTTTCCACTTAGAACTCCGGATGAGAACCCCTCACAGTGGACTGTAAATCAACATGGGGCAGTGGCAGAGATGAGAAATGGTGGCACAGTGTGTTTAGGCAGAGTGAAGGCTGGAGGTGGTGTCCTCTCCAGGTCTTTCTCATCTCTTGTGTGACAGGGAAGGGATTCAAAATTGCCCTCGTGTTCCTAGTGGGTAGCTCTGTTGAGAGCCAGGGGCAGGGACAGGGCTGCAGAGATGACGGTGTGGACAGCTGAGACCAGGGGCCAGATGGAGGATGTGACAGACACCCAGTGGTGAGAGCTGAGAGGACCTAGGTCAGCAAGAGAGGGACCCCCCAGGCCAGGGTGGGATTCTGAGAGACTAGAACATGGGGCGCACTGGACACAGCCTTCAGCAGTGGATGCCAGCTGGACCCCCAGGAACCCTGCAGGGTGAGGGAGATCCCTGGAGAGACCCTTGAGAACCCAGTGCTCAGCACGAGGTGATGTAGGTCCTTTCTCCCTGCTGTGCAGAACACTGGCACCCCATTCCTAACCTGGAAGCCATCTTGACTACCAGAAGGAAGAGGAGGGAAAACGAAGATTGCGCATTTATCTGGAAGACATTGAGTTACCTAGAGACCATTTTAGAGCGGAAGAGAGAGCTACCTTAAATCATCAGGTTTAAGGATCCCTTTCCTGTACCTCTGGAATGGAGGCTCCAAAACAAGATGGAGTCATCCTAGACATCAAAGGAAAGCTCAAGGATTTCTTTTTAATTTGTTTATTGTCACTATTGTTTGTACATCTAAATTATGTCTATACATTTTATAAGATTTTTTAAAAATTTTTTATTTATTTATTTTTAGTTTTGGCTGTGTTGGGTCTTCGTTTCTGTGCGAGGGCTTTCTCTAGTTGCAGCGAGCGGGGGCCACTCTTCATCGCGGTGCGCGGGGCTTTCACTGTCACGGCCTCTCTTGTTGCGGAGCACAGGCTCCAGATGCGCAGGCTCAGTAGTTGTGGCTCACGGGCCCAGTTGCTCCGCGGCATGTGGGATCTTCCCAGACCAGGGCTCGAACCCGTGTCCCCTGCATTGGCAGGCAGATTCTCAACCACTGCGCCACCAGGGAAGCCCCGTATGTCTATACATTTTATACTAACTCTAAAACATCCATACTGAACAGTTAGGATGTGTCAGGACACTGCTAGCAGTGGTGAAGGCCATCATGATATCCTGAATTCTGCTCCTCCTCCTGGTTTTATCTTTGCAGGTATGAAGGAATATCTGGTCAGGTCCTGTCTATATCCTCCATAGTGTTAGCACATAGTAAGTGCTCAATAAACTGGCTGGTTGGTTGGTTTTGATTTGCGGCTCTAGTCTAAAGCCTAGAGATACACTAAAACATGGACTGCTCTCCTCAGCTTACACCACCAGCATTATCCTTATCTGAACCCAATGAGTTCTGATACAACATATATTCCACTAAACTTTTGTGTAGACCTCAGTGAGGTGGCTGTACATTGGCTCCAATTACCCTTAAGGAATGTATTTCCTTTCCTCCATGTGATGAAGGGGCTCGGCTGATTGCCTGTTAAGAGTCCTTCACGCTTTGACATTGTGAGTTCGATTACCCAGTAGGATCGGTCTTTGGATTCCTGATTTGTTGTCCTGGGATACCGGGGATCCTTGAGGTCTGCCTCGAACTAAGAACCACTCATCTCTGCAATCCCATTTTAAGGCTGCTCTCCTATTCAAAGTTCCTAATATGAAACTGGAAACAATTTAAAAGTCCTATTTTCTCCAGACTACTTTTTTTAACTTGACGTGATTTCAAAAGCTCTTAAAGTTACTGTGAAGCCAGTGAATCTCTTGATTTCCATATTGATAAAAGCTCCAGACATGGCTTTTGCTGACTGGTAAATCTCCCAGTTGCCAGTGCTATCCTTGCCTTGTTGTACATGGAAAAGTCCCAGTGTCTCTTTGTAGGATCCAGTGGCAACAGCACATAGCACTGAACATTAAGAACAGCGGTAGCAACCCATCTGGACATTTCTGTAGGTCTTCATGGTCTACAGAGCACCTTGGCATATACATCATCTCCTCATGTCCCCCTGAGGTGGGTGGAGAAGTTTGTATTATCCCCACTTTGCTGATGAGAGGACTGAAGCGCAAAGCAAAGGATACTTTTCTAGGTTACCCAGCAAGAGACAGTATCAAGGTGCTGAAAGCAGCTCTCCAGAACTCTTTCTTGTACACCAGCCTGCACGAAGTGCTTGCTTTTGGTTATAGGAGTATGTTTTATCCAAGATCTTTAACAAGGGTGACTTTAACCATGAGGAATGTCCCTCTAAATGAGGAGTTGGCAAACTTTTCTTTAAAGAACCAGATAATAAATATTTTGGCTTTGTGATCCTTATGGCCTCTGTGACAACTACTCAACGCTGCCCATGCAGCTCAAAAGTGGCCCTAGACAATATGTAAATGAATAGATGTGGCTTTGAGCCAGTGGAACTTTATTTGCAAATACAGTTGGTGGGCTGGATTCGGCCCATGGACTGTAGTTTACAGACTCCTTCCTGGTCTAGACAGTGCAGAAGTGGTGCGGCACTTACTACTGATCATTTATATTACACCCATTCCTTGCTTTTCTTCTTGCTGGCTGAGCCTGGCTTCGTAGGGTGCTCCCCTCTTTCAGCACTCAGGAGTAAATCCTGATTATTCTAAGCCACCCGTGGAAATGCTGTTCCTTGCCAATATTTGATTTAGGAGTGGGTATGTGACTGAATTTTTTTTTTTTTTTTTTGCGGTATGTGGGCCTCTCACTGTTGTGGCCTCTCCTGTTGCGGAGCACAGGCTCCGGACGCGCAGGCTCAGGGGCCATGGCTCACGGGCCCAGCCGCTCCACGGCGTGTGGGATCTTCCCGGACCGGGGCACGAACTGGTATCCCCTGCATCGGCAGGCGGATTCTCAACCACTGCGCCACCAGGGAAGCCCTGTGACTGACTTTTGACCAAAAAGCCACCTGGGAAAATCTGCTGGGGGACTTCTAGGAAAACATCCCCACTCCTGAGACTCAATGAAAAAGAGTTTCTCTTCTTACTCTGGACACGCACTGTCCAATATGATAGCCACTAGGCACATGTGGCTATTTAAATTTAAATTAATTAAAATTAAGTGAAATTAAAAATTCAGTTCCTCAGTCACACTAAGTCACATCTCAAGCGTTCAGTATTCACGTGGGGCTAGTGGTTGCCGTACTGGACGGTGCAGATATAGAATATTTCCATCGTTGTAGAAAGTTCTCTTGGCTAGTGCTGTGCCTAGACATTTTCATGTTTGGATTTGATGCCTGAAACAGTGGTAGCCATCTTAAAAACACTGAGAGGAGCTAGGGAGTGCAAGTAGAAAGTGGAGATAACCTGAGTTTTTGAAAGGTTGAGTCCCTGAACTAACTGTATCCTGAGGCTGAATGAACCGACGGCTGGAAAAGGCCTGGCTCTTTGTTGCCATCACTGAGCTGTAGGACCAGCCTTAGAACTGTCCGCTTTTGGAGTTCTTGTTAGGTGGCTTAATTGAATGTCCTTAATGTTTGTGATACTTTTAACTGAATGTTCTGCGACTTGCCTCTGAAAGCATTCTAACACATCTAAGTTAACTTTACAAAGGTTTACTGTGTGTCACATCGTTTTAAATGCTTCGTGCCTTACCTCCGTGAATCCTGATAATAGTTACGGTCAGGTGTTAATCCTTCATTTTCTAGATGAGGGAACTGAGGCTTGGACGGTTTGAGTCACTTCCAAGTTCACACAGCTGGAAAGTAGAAGTGGTGGCATTTTAGAACTTGTGTCCTTAACCACTTCCTCAGTGTTTAGTCCCTGAAGCAGTTGAAAATGTTTTTTTACACGACTTTGACTGAAACTTTGCCATATTCATTTATCCTGGGATGGGTTTGTACCTCCAAAGGATTAGATAAAGATTAAGAGAGATCTGAGGAATAAAAGCAATAGTTCCGCTGATTTAATCTGTTAAGAAGTAAGTTGTTCCAAGAGAACATGCTGTTGAAATGTACCTTGATGTGGGTACAGCTTTCCTTCAAGGAAATAACAAGAAACAGATTGATCTTGGCAAGAAGCCTCATGTTCACAAGATGACAGCGCTGTAAAAGAAACCCATCAAGATAGATTGAGAGTGCTTTTGCAACAATGTCTGTGGCAATTGTGTTTGTGTTTTTTTGTGTTTTTTTTTTTTTTTTTTGCGGTACACGGGCCTCTCACTGTTGTGGCCTCTCCCGCTGCGGAGCACAGGCTCCGGACGTGCAGGCTCAGCGGCCACGGCTCACGGGCCCAGCCGCTGCGCTGCATGTGGGATCCTCCCGGACCAGGGCACAAACCGGTGTGCCCTGCATCGGCAGGCGGACTCCCAACCACTGCGCCACCAGGGAAGCCCAGTTGTGTTTGTTTTTAACATCAGTGTCCTATTTGACCTATACCCTTCCCTCTTCTTTCCCTTTAGGAATGCACACAGCATAAAGTAAAAGTTACTCTCTTGTTGCTCTAGTATTTAGTATAGTATAGAGTTTTGTTAATTTAAGGACGAGAGAAATGAAAACTATCAAATGGGTGGTGGTGTTGCTTTGGTGAATAAATGAGAATTGCTTATAATTATCTGATTAATTGAATAAACAAGGACTGAACACATAGCTGTCTTGTGTCTCAACTCTGTAGCCTTTTTTGCCTTGCTCCTAATGTAAAATAGGCCTTGTCATTACACTGGTTACTGGTTTGGATTCACAGTAAAGGCTAACCAATTCTGGGTTTTGGTGTACAGGCAGGAGGGATGAGTTTGAATTAGTGAAGAACTTTCAGTCATAGGATTTTTTTTCAAAGTAGAATTTTAAAACTTTCAAGTGAGTTGCATAATATCACTAAAATGTAAACTCTGTTTGAGGCCAGGGGTTTGGTTTTATTCCTGCTATAACCCCAGTGCCTAGCATACAATTGGCCTTCAAAAATTGGAATAAGTGAATAAGCTTTGGGCAAATCCCTTCATGTTCTGAGCTTCTTTCCTCCCTTGTAGACTGAAGGGCTTGGACTAGTTTGGTATTTAGTCTTTTCCAGACCTATGGCTTATGTTGTAATTCTTTTCTTCCAGTGAACTCCAAGTCCTAAAAGATACTATCTTTCAAATGGTTTATTTAAGTAAAATTTTCCTCCCATTTTTGTGCTGAGCAAAGACAACAAAGATAACTGCATCCAGTGTTTGTGATCAGTAGTAGAAAACCAGGAGAGATGTAATTTCAAACAAAGCAAACATCACACTCTGTTTTCTCATGCAGTCTATTGTGGGTAAATAAACCATTTTTGAAGTAAAGAAATATAGTATAAGTCACTACCTTTGCCACTTTTCTGGATTTACAATATTATACTAGGTCATCTTCAAGTCTCCTTCGCCTCTGAAATGGATTTCTATGAACTTCCATTTCCTGATGTGTAATACAAAGTGATGGAACCCCACGGTCTTTCTAGGAGATGTCTTCCTATGATGCTAACCCATGGAAACTTGAATTAGACGAACACAGTTTTGTAATAGATATTCTCACTAATCAAGCATTAGTGAATAGATAGGAATGTTTTAAAGTTAGAATGGAAATCACATACATGCAAATCTTGGAAAGAAACTATCTTTATGATTTTTTAAAAACGCCCCTCTGCAAATTACTGCTATCACGTTGTTTGTTTTAAGGAAAAAAAAAAACAGTTTATTACATAAAGGTAAACTTTATCCAAAGACACAGAATCATGCAGAGTGAATTAATAATAATTACAGGGACTTCCCTGGTGGCGCAGTCATTAAGAATCCGCCTGCCAATGCAGGGGACACAGGTTCGAACCCTGGTCTGGGAAGACCCCACATGCCGTGGAGCAACTAAGCCCGTGCGCCACAACTACTGAGCCTGAGCTCTAGGGTCCACGAGCCACAAGTACTGAGCCTGCATGCCACAACTACTGAAGCCCACGCACCTAGAGCCCATGCTCTGCAACAAGAGAAGCCACCGTGATGAGAAGCCTGCGCATCGCAATAAAGAGTAGTCCCCGCTCGATGCAACTAGAGAAAGCCCATGTGCAGCAACAAAGACCCAGTGCAGCCAAAAAAAAAATAAATAAATGAATTTAAAAAATTAAAAAAAATAATAATTACAACTTACTGTTGGAACTGTGATAAAAATACTTTGTAAATGTAATATAATTTCCTTCAAAGCAAGCACCCCCATTTTTACAGTTGAAGAAATATAAGCAGAGAAATGTCAGAAACTTACTCGAGGCAGAGCAAGGATTTGGACCTCTCTCTCAAGAGCCTAGTCTCTTAATCACATTTAAAGTTGGTTAAGGAGGCATGCTCATTCATCCATTGGAAATATATGGACATGGGCCTTTTATCCACATGGAGATTACTAACTCAAGAGTTACACATTATTAAAAGTGAGGAGTTCCAGATCAGACTTCAAAGCTCATGACAAGCCAAAGACAATAGAAGGGGAAAACAGTAGAACAGGAGCCGCCAACATACAGAGGCCTAAGGGCCTCCTAAGCATCTTCTACCCAGAAGTGCTACAGCAGAGGTTAAGGTTTACACGGCTTCAAAACAGAGGGAACTCAAAAATACAACTTTTTCACCTAAGGATGCAGCAAGAATATCCATAATTCAGCCGTTCTCTGTGGCTTTTACTAGTATGTCACTGTTTACGGAACTGGTTTGTCACACAGGAGTTCTACAGTTGGGGATCATGAAAAAACACGATATGGATGTTAGCTAGGAGCAAAGCTGGGGAAGTGAGTCACAAAGAAGGGGGGATTCATATCAGCCTCAGAGTGGCAAGGACTCCCCCTCCTCTGATTCATATTGATTCCCTGACTTTTGACCTAGTCAATATGAGGGCAAAGAACTGGAGAAAAAATGACTGGGGAGAGTGATTTTAGCATTAATTTTGACCTATCATTAGTTTAATGGGTATCATTACTCTACAACACTCAAATTAAGTCTGATGTGGCAGAGACTGGCTGGCAGCTCACCAAAGCTTTCTTCCTTAGCACACAGCTAGACTACATTTCCCAGCCTCCCTTGCAGTTAGAAGTGGCCATGTGGCTGAGTTCTGGCCAGTGGGTGTGGGGAGAAATGATGTTTGCCACTTCCGGGCTTAGCCATTAAAAATCTCTCACCTGGGGCTTCCCTGGTGGCGCAGTGGTTGAGAGTCCGCCTGCCAATGCAGGGGACACAGGTTCGTGCCCCGGTCCGGGAAGATCCCACATGCCGCGGAGCGGCTGGGCCCGTGAGCCATGGCCGCTGAGCCTGCGCGTCCGGATCTTGTGCTCCGCAACGGGAGAGGCCACAACAGTGAGAGGCCCGCGTACCGCAAAAAAAAAAAAAAAAAAAAAAAAAAAAAGTCTCCCACCTGTTTGCCTGGCTGGATGTTGCTCTCCAGAGCAAACTTGGAATCTTCATGTTGAAAATGGCAGTGCCTCTGTCAGCCTGGGTTCCTGAATGATTGCATGGAGCAGATGCTGCTCTCTCTGTCCCACCCTACCCTCCACTCTAGGCTGCTGATTGGACTTCACACCTGGAAAATTAACTTTTTTTTTTAAGTGTCTGAGATTTCAGCGTTTATTTATTGTAGCAACTTGCCTTACCTTAACTAATGAGGCAGGGTAGTTGTTACATCTCATTCATTCTGCCATTGGAAGGTGGGGTGGGATGGGCTAGGCATCCCTTCTTTCTTGAGATCATGTATGAACCCAGGTTCATACAATCTAAGAAAGCTGGAGGAGGCTATTCTGGGCACTACCAGATTATCACTGTCCAATCAGGAGAGAGTCATTTGTAGTCAGGGGACTCCACCAGAGCTGCCCACTCCCTTTGTGCCAACCCAGGCCACTGGGACCTCCACAATGTGGTATAAGGTTAAGACTACAGGCTCTGGACTTCCTGGGGTCAAGTCTTACCTCTGCCATTTATTAACTCTGACTGTACCAAGGTATTTAATCATTGTGCTTCAGTTTCCTTATCTGTAAAGTAGCAGTATCTCTCTCATAGAGTTATATGCAGATTAAATGAGTTAATGCATGTAAAACAGATGGCTGAAATGCATTTGACACGTTGTAAGAACTCCGTAAAAACTATAGCCGTCATCACTAGAGACCAGCATGATCTAATAGAAATTTTTGTGATAATGGAAGTGTTCTATATGTGTCCAGTACGGTAGCCACCAACCACATGTGGCCACTGACCACTTGAAATGTGACTGAGAAACTGAATTTTAAATTTTATTTAACTTTAAATTTAAATAGCCACACGTGGGTAGTGGCTACCATGTTGAACAGTACAGCTATAGGCCATTTGTTCTAATTGCTTCAGAATTTTTTGAATTAGTGGTTTTGGGTTTTTTTTGGATATATACCCAGGAGTGGAATTGCTGGGTCATATGGTAGTTCTATTTTTAGCTTTTTGAGAAACCTCCCTGCTGTTTTCCACAGTGGCTGCACCAATATACATTCCCACCAACCGTACGAGGGTTCCTTTTTCTCTACATCCTCGCCAACATTTGTTATTTGTTAACCTACCTGCCGCACTTGAGGGATTCAGAGCAATGTCATCTGCACTGTTGGGGTTTGATAGGTTAACTATTCTGCTTCTCCCTCACCGCAACATCCCCTACATCCTCTCATCTTACCTTAGAAGTGTCTGTTGAACCTCTCTTTTCATGCCAGCTTCCCAAGCACCGGTTCAAGTCGTCATCATGTCTTGGCTAATCTACTGCAGTAGCCTGCTGTCTGGCCGTCCCACTATAGATCACCCTCCTCGTTTATTTCATAGCTATGTAAAAAAAATATTGTTCTGTGCCAGGGGCTGGGGAGGATGGGGAGTCCGTTGTGCAGCCAAGTCCTTACCTTAGGCTCCGCACCCCCGGAGGACCTAAGCTAAGATGCCAAGGGGGTCACTGCTCACCTGTGAGCTGGCAAAGAGTGGCGTGATCTGAGGGAGACTGGAAGAGTTTCTGTACCCTACCCACTGGTGCCCCACCCCCCCACTTCCAGGTGCTTCTGCACTTAAACATCTACCACAGGGAACTCTCACTACCCATAAATGACAGGTGCTTTGGAGTGAAAGAACATGTCAGCTGACTAACAGCAGAATCAGCCGAGACACTAGTGGGCATCCGGGAGGAGAGGGGCACCCAGGCAAATGTTGCTTTCCTTAAGCTGGATCTCTTCGGGAGGAAACGGAGATAGCCCTGGAGTGTGCATTCTCTATGGGGGCCACTTCGCCCCCATGGGAATGAAAATTGGTTCTTGGGGGCCAAAAACATTTATTTGTTTTTTTGGCTGCGTTGGGTCTTCATTGCTGCGCGCAGGCTTTCTCTAGTTGCGGCGAACCGGGGCTACTCTTCGTTGTGGTGCACGGGATTCTCATTGCGGTGGCTTCTCTTGCTGCATAGCACGGACTCTAGGCGCGTGGGCTTCAGTAGTTGTGGCGCACGGGCTCAGTAGTTGTGGCTTACGGGCTCTAGAGCGCAGGCTCAGTAGTTGTGACGCATGGGCTTAGTTGCTCCGCGGCATGTGGGATCTTCCCGGACCAGGGCTCAAACCCGTGTCCCCTGCATTGGCAGGTGGATTCTTAACCACTGCATCACCAGGGAAGTCCCAAAATCTTACATATTACACAGGGCTGGGACTTGGATGAGGCAAGTGAGGGGTCTAGGGCACAGAATGTTAGGAGACACCCCCTCTTAGGGCTGTGTGTGTGTGTGTACACACATACATAAATACACGCATACATAAATATATACATACTGTTTGGATGGCAAGGAGTGTTGTGGGTAAGGGAATGGAAAGGGTCGGGCAAAGGGGGAAAGTGTTGTGATTTTAAATAGAGTGGTCTGGATCAGTCTCTCAGAGAAGGTGATATTTGAGCAACATTTGAAAGAGGCAGCAGGGCAAACCAAGGGGTTCTCTGTGGGAAAAGTATTTCAGGCAGAGGGAGCAGCAAGTGCAAAGGCCCTGAGGTGGGACTATGCCCAGTGTGTTGGAGGAACAGCAGGGACACCAGAGTGGTTGGGTGAGGGGAGAGGAGGGGGAGATGAGGTCTGGATAGAGGGCCATGTTTCACGGGCATGTGGGGAGATTCCATGAAGAAGCATGGGTATAATGCCACTGTAATAAGTGTTCAATAGAGGCCAGTTTGCCTCTCTCCCTCCCTGCCCCCTGAAACACTAAGCAGTATTTACCTTTCAGACTGAAAAAGCTCCAGAAGCTACCAGCCTTCAGAAGTAGAGTGAACCCAAGTTGTGGCTAGCATTTTATAATGGAAAGCACAACCCAAATACTCCATTATCTGCACTGGCCTTGACGGGCAGCCTAGATTACTGTCTATGTGTCTAACTTCAGGGGGGCTGGGAAGGGGGGATGATGCCCTAAAACCCCCACCTGTCAGAAACAGTTTATTTCAAGGCTCTCCTCCTTCCTAAAGTATACATCCCTCCCAGTGGAATGGGGTGGGTGGCCAGCAGGTCAGTGGCTCTTCACTGTTTTAGACCACAGCCCAAGATGAGAAGCAGCCCAGTATAGTGGGGCTGGAAAGCCTAGGCTCAGATCCTAGCTCTGTCCCTTTACTACACACGTTATTTGACCTCCCTGTGCCTCGGTTTCCCCATCTGTAAAATGGGGTAACTTGCCTCGTATTGTTGTTATGAGGACTAAATGAGTTAATATTTATGAAGTGCCTGGTCACAGTAATGCTATATACATGCTTGTTAATTTAAAATAGAGTCCCTTTTGGGACTCTACTGTTCCCAGAAAAAAATACATATGAATACACACAAATTTGCATTCTATTCTAGGGCATTTATGGACACTCCAAAATGCATCTCCTAGATCCTCAAGGGAGGGACTGTGTTAACCTCTGAGAGAGGCCAGATCATTTCTGGAGGGGTTAAGGGGCGAGAGGGCGGGTGAGTGGTACCGTGTGAGGACGGGAGAGGAGCAAGACCCAGGGGCTGGGGAATCAAGGCCACGTTTCACCCACTTCCCGTTTTGGCCACGGCCCACCTAGAATTGCCAATCGTTTGCACTTTGGGAAAATCCGCCAGCTAGGAGGTGAAGTTTTCTTTAGGGATGTCATTATCAATTGTTTAATAAAAACGTTGTGTCAGAGTATTTATTGAGCACTGTGACGTGAGATGGTCACAGCTCAAGTAAACACATTTTGGCTGTGCCGAAGTAGAAATGTTTTCAGTCATTTTGTTGGTTCTGTAGTAAAATCTGAAAAATACAGTTCTTGTAAGAGTGTCTGTTGTCCCAAGCCCTGGAGAGCCACTGTCATAATAATTTTGTTTTGTTTGGGGTTCCTGTATAAGAGTGCCTAGGCGTGGCACCTTGTTTTGAATCATCTCTCTATGGAACAGTAATTCAATCCAGAGAAGGACTGTCACCGGATTACAAATTTTAGTTGGTTCTAAAACATTCATGCAAGGGGGGCTAGTTGTATTCTCTTTAGATCCACTCCTAGAAGATTAAGCCTTTATCTTTCCCATCCAACTTCGGGGAGAATGTGCTGGGTGTAAAGAGAACCAACTGTCTGACGTTTTAAGTCTTACATCTCCCACATATCAAATAGCAGAAGAAAAATGAAAACCTCAGAACCCTCAGACATGACCTTGTATGTCTTGGGTGCAGGTTATTCGGGAGGTGATCCCAGGAATCAGGAGTGAGCGAGCAGGGAGAGGGCATTAGGAAGAGGAAAGGCTGATAAAGGGTACGGTATTGAGATCATTGCTGTAGGCAACGTTTGTGATACGGCAGTTGAATGGCCATTTTAGTATACGTTTAGAAGATCTGTTAAGCAAGCTACCTGCTGTGATTGGCAGTTATAGCTATGATTCCAAAGTACAGATTCTGAACCATAGCCATCTAAGAAGTATTCTCAAGTCTTTCCTTCATGGACTCTGCCTCATTGCTCTCAGATCTTTTGCCCATCTTTCCCCTGCTGTGCTTTGTATCACAGGGACCTGACCCCTTGCAATATTTGCATTAAATTGATGCTCTTGAACTGCCTGTCATATATTCATGACTGCTGGAGACTCCTTAATGATGTCATCAGTCAATGCAAACATGCAAAGCCCTGCACTGGATTCCTGGAGGATAGTAAAGAATCAGGCAGCTTAGCATTTAGTTGGGAAAACAAGACATACAGTGGAAAAAGTTAAATAACAGTGCCTAACAGTATATGTCCAAATGCCAAGTGAATGGTGTAGCCAATGAATAAACTTTAAGATACTAAGAGGAAAGAGCCGTCTCCATCAGTTTCATGCCAGGGCATGCTTTAGGGGGCTGGAGAGCTGACAGAAAGGGGTCATCTAAAACTTCCAATTTTGGAAGGGTAAGAATTTGGAATTTTATTTGAAATCTCCTAATTCTTAAATGTTGGTAAGAAATTCAAACTTTCAAAAACTTCAGTGTGAGTTCCATCGTGTGGGCAAGATAGAACTCGTCGGGGAGCTGAGCTGGGATTGGGAGCCAATGGTGTGCGTGCGGGGGATGGTTTACTGAGTTGGGTGAGAAGTCAGACGCAAAGAACGTTAAGATCCTTGCCAATGAGAAGGTTCTGGGTTCTAATATTTCACTTATATGTGAGGCGATCAAGATCTGGGCTTAGAAGGGGGCAGTGGGCATGGGAAGAAAGGAGAGGTAAGAGAGAGATTAGGGAATATTAATACCCTCCATTTATGTACTAGTTTATGGTCTACACAGTTTGTCATTGGAGGTAGGATAGAATAGAGGCCCAGAGGGTAAGCTTTGAAGTCAGACTGCCTGGGTTCATATCCCAGCTCTACAGTGAATTCCCACGGAGGCCTGGAACAATTCACGGAACCTCGCGCAGCCTCAGTTTCTCAAGCGCTAAAAAGGACTGATGCTAAGGAATCCACATATTTCACAGAGTCGTTGGCTGATTTTAAATAATAAAATGTGCAGGAAGCTCTTCGTGCGTTAAGCCTGGCTCACAGGAAGCATCAATCAGTGTTCACTCTTACTGTCATCACACACATCATTTCTCTTTAATCCTTGCAACAGCTCCCTGTTAGGGTGAGAAGAATGCACAGGATGGATGACGGAATCTGTGGGTGGGATGGGAGGTGGGGAACAGGAGGAGTCAGGAGCGATGGCCAGAGCGTTGGCCTTCGGTTTGTAGACTCAGCTGTATTGCTGAAACTGACTCTAGTTTTCTGGGCCCTTCACTTAACCCCTGTGGGATTTTTCTTCCTAAAGTGTGGTTCCTTGCAAGTCATATTCTCCATAATTTAAAAAAAACTGGATTTTTGAGTATGTAGGAAGAATAATGGCTCCCCAAAGATGTCCCCTTCTAATGCCTCAAACCTGTAACTATGTTGCCTTACACGACAAAAGGGATTTTGCAAATGTGATTAAAGCTCAGGACTGGGAGATGGGGAGGTGATCGTGGATTGCCTGGGTGCTCCCGGTCTAATCACTCGAGTTCTTAAAAGTGGAAGAGGAAGGCAGAAGAGTGAGTCAGACGGATGCTGCATGAGAAGGACTCCCCCTACCCCATCCCACTGTTGCTAGCTTTGAAGATGGAGGAATGGGGCCAAGAAATGTGGGTGGCTTCTAGAATCGAGGAATGGCCCTCAATTTATAGCCAGCAAGAAAATGAGGACCTAGGTCCTCCAACTGCAAGGAACTGAATTCTGCCAGTTATCCAAATAAGGAGGACACAGGTTCTCCCCCAGAGCCTCCAGAAAGGTGTGCAGCCTGTTGACACCCTGATTTTAGTCTGGTGAGACCCATGTTGGACTAATGACCTACAGAACTCTAACGTAACAAGTTTGCATTGTCTTAAACCACTAAGTTCATGGTAATTTGTTACAGCAGCAACAGGAAACTAATATACTGAATTTTCCAGTTTCAGTTGTTTGGCTGGTGTTACCAGAGGTCCATCAAATTCAAGAATGATATGGAAATGCTGTGGGGCGATGGGGGACAAGGTCTTGGATATATGGGATTGGAGAGGCAATGACAGTAAGGCATTCACATGGCAGTGCTCAGACCACACTTGATCATGTGGGATTGGATTTGGGGAGGTGGTAGCAGTAAATTTGAAAGAATGTGCCAGGGAGGCGATGTAGGGAAAGAGACCCCGTTGAGGGGGGCCACTTTCTTGAGTTGCCAGTTCCTCTGTTTGGCGTCCATTCGAAGCTTAGGCATGCCAAACTCCTGGTCATCATAATTGCAATATACGGACTTTGTTTTAAAAAATCACTAGGGGGTCATATTGAGTAAATTTTATAGACAGCTCACAATTTTATTTATGGATTTATATCGAGACTTCAATAAATGAATAATGCTTTAAATTTTGCTCTTTGTAAGTTTCCAAAGGAAAATCTGAAAAATTTAAATGTTTTTCCTTTCTTTGCTTGCGAATCTTTTTTTTTTTTTTTTTTTTGCGAATCTTTTTAACAATGGAAATGTTTTGTCTCCTAAGAGTGACATGGAACTCAAATATATGACTCACTGGAAATGCCGACCACCTCCTTGGTTTTAACAAATGAGAAGTGAGTTAGGAGAGAGCCCAAGAAAAACAGAGGCTGATACTCAGGAAAATGTAAGGCCTATGGGACGTCTCTATGTGGCACCAAGAGGAGTGATGTGGAGCGTTATAATGAGAGACAGAAAAAGTGAATAAAATGTTAGTCACTGAGTAATCGGGCCCCTAGAAGAAAAAAAAATGCCAAAAGACAAAAAGCGGACAATAACAGTTTAAAAACCTTTAACTTTTATTTACTGGGTTCCCTCCCTTCATCAGTGTAGGTCTCTGCTGGGAGCCCTGTAGGCTGGGCTGGGCTGGCCCTTCATCTATGTGTTTTTTTTTTTTTTTTTTTTGCTGTACGCGGGCCTCTCACCGTTGGGGCCTCTCCCGTTGCGGAGCACAGGCTCCGGACGCGCAGGCTCCGCGGGCCATGGCTCACGGGCCCAGCCGCTCCGCGGCACGTGGGATCCTCCCGGACCGGGGCACGAACCCACGCCCCCTGCATCTGCAGGCGGACTCTCAACCACTGCGCCACCAGGGGAGCCCTGATCTATATTTTGATAAGGTTTTACCTCTTGATTGTGAATCCATGCCTATCAAACCTGTCTACCCAGAGATGGCCAACCAGGAAAGTTCCTTCTCTACTCTGGCTCTCCTATTACCCTTGAGTTGTCCATTTCCTCTAGCATCTAAGAAAGAGGTAAAACTCAGATGAGCCCCTTTCCCTGTGGGTATACAGCTCTTGTCAAAGGATTTAGCAATGGAGAAGGTTGAACAATTGGTGATTCTGGTCAGCCACCGGGCAAAATTGAAAAGGAAGCAGTATTAGCCCCTGTTGCCCTTCAGCATCACTCTCCATCCCTCTTCCCTGGTACTCAACTCTTCCTCAGTGCCTTCATGCTGTTCCCTGCCTGTGCCACGCTCCCACACCACTCTACCTCACCTGCCTAAACTGATGTGTCATTTTCAAGTAGCCCATATTGAATGTTGATTCTTCCCGGAAATTTTCAACATGGCCCAGTATGGTAGGTCTTTGCTACATAATCAGAAGACTTCAGCCAATTGGAATTAATTCATACTAAGCTGTGAATGACTGATTTCCCCTTAGTGCTCCCAGGAGCATTCTCAAAATTAAACTCCTGTTAATTCAACAGACTCTTTGATTGGTGGGATATTTAAGGTAGCATGAGGGATATATTGAAGGACAGAGACTAAGAAGAGGCAATGCCAATTAAGTTAGGGCATCAAGACACTAACTACTCTGCGCCAACCACTGGAGCACTCATTCAGTCCTGCTTTCAAGAAGAACTGTGTTTTAATTATACCAGAAAATAATCAGTACCCTACCACCATTTAAGGAAAATAGGCTCCTGGAAGCTACCAGGTATGTTTCACTGTGCAATTTTAGTTTCTAAGTATACTTATTCTTTCTTTTTAATTGTATCTCAAGATACCACTATGGAAATAACCATTCCTTTGTAATTAAAAACAGTTTAAGAATTTATAAGGTAATACCCCATTGGGTGAGAGTTTGCGAAAGTAACACTCTGATGTACTGCAAAGAGTGGTATAAATTGGTTTGTTTTCTGTAAGGCATCTTGGCAATCAAAATTCATGGAATTTCTGAAAGAAATAGCAAGTATGTATGCAAAAATTTACCAAGAGGATTTCTTGCAGCGTTGTTTGTAATCATGAAAAACTGTGCACACTAAAATGTCCATCAAAAGGAAATTTGTTATATAAATTAATGGTACATCCAATCAATGAAATGCTATGCAGTCATTACAAAATGGTATTGGGGAAAATTATTTAATGATACTGAACAATGTTCAGGATATAGTGTCATGAGAAAAGCCAGGTTACAAGTAGTTTTAAGTGACATGATCTTTCTTATCGTACATATAAGTACATATGTATACACATACATTCATATATTTATATTCATATGTAGATATACATTAACACATAGAAAGAGAAAAGAATATATGTCACAATGTTAATGTCATTTATGTCTGGGTGGTAAAATTCTAGGTGGTTTTAATTTTCTTCTTTTTGTTTATCTGTAATTTCTGAAGTTTCTCCAATAAGTGTATTATTTTTCATAGAGAAAAAAATAGAATTACTTTTCTTTTAAGGAATTAGCATCCTCCCAAAATAAATAACACAGCAGTTCTTGTAGTTTATATACCCAGAGGTGTCTGATTGGCTTAATTAAAGGTATAAAGTCTGCGCTAATAGGTATAAAAAGAAGTACAGTTACGGGAAGTTTAATTTATGCAGATGTATACATTTACACATTCTAATGAACATTTGCCAACAACCGAAGTTCTTAGTCATCATTTTTATTTTAAAATGTACTAAACCATTATATAACAAAATATATAGAGTACCATCAACAGTTAAACTGGAAGAATTGCTTCACCAGAGATATGTCTTTGTGGAGAATTGAAAGAACTGATTAGGCTGTTGAAAATAATAGTAAATTAACATACTGCCCTCTTTTGGTAGCTATTTGCAACTCATTTTACATTCACTGCCGTTAAAGATGTTAATCTCCTACAAATTCACGTACAAACTAATTTTATTTACTTATACATTTTTTAATTGAAGTATAGTTGATTTACAATAATGTTGTGTTAGTTTCAGGTGTACAGCACAGTGATTCAGATATATATATATATTCTGTTTCAGATTCTTTTCCATTATAGGTTATTACAAGATACTGTAATAATTCCCTGTATTATACAGTAGTTCCCTGTTGTTTAATCTACAAACTAAACTAACTTTAAATCACCTTTTTCGTCAACAGAGCATGCTGATAATTCCAGTTTGTTGTCACCTTCTGGTAAGATCGTTATTTCATGACTTTGGGGGCATTTCAGCAAAATATTCTAAAAGTTCTCCATGCAGTGTCAGATACAGAAAAGTTGTTTTCTTCTATGAAGCTTAATTAAATTCTGTCATTAAACCTACTCCTGAAAAATCAAAGCAGACACAGACAACAGGATAGTCTATCAATCCCCCCCAGTTGCTAAAGAAAGCTAGGGACTAAGTTGTGGGTTTTCATCATGGCAACTGCTTCAGTTCTTCAGTGTTATTTTTAGTATTCTAGTTTATGTCTCCTGAAGAGTATCAAGGACATAAACATGCTAAATGTTTCTATATTTGAGGGCTGAGATGTTCTCTTAAATATACTTCCTCAGCACCCCACTGAATTAATATTTTTCAAAAGGCTTCTAAAGGCTTAGCACTCATGAGAATGGGAAGGCAAATCAATAAAGAGAAATTTATAACTAGGACCCGTCTTGGCAGGAACCAGGAGCTGAACCTGCATTCCAGACTGCTGGCTACAACGGGACCTCAGGGATAAAGTGGTCCCACCCCATCCCTTAGTTAATAACACGGTGCAGCCTGGAGAGGCTGAGTAACTTATCTAAGTTCACACGGCTTCTTGCCCTACATCACAGAGGCAGCACATGGCTTCTCTAACTCCTACTTCTGTGTTTCATTCTGTAACATATATACGATATAGTACAGAACAATCTTTTACGGTAAGGAGTGAGTCAACTCACATTGTCCTTAGTTGTGTGAAAATGAGCTTCTACTGTTATTAATTCATTTAACTAAAATTAGTAATGATCGCTATTACTGCTCATGCACATACTAAATGTCTGGGAGTCTTCCGACATCTCTTTTTGCTTCCAATCTTGCAGTATAGGGATCGTTATATTCATGTTATAGATGAGGAAACCGAGGGTCAGAGAGGATGAAACTTGCTCATGTTCACACATTCTCTGGAGCCACACTACTTGGGTTTGAATTTGGCCACCCCCCCGCCCCCCCACCTCCATTGCTATCTGTGTGGCTTTGGACAAGTTCCTTCACCTTTCTGTGCCTCAGTTTTTTCATCTGTAAATTGAAGAGAATAGCAGTACTCGCTTCATAGGGAAGTTGTGAAGATGAAATGAGATAACACATGTGCCTAGCACAGAGTAAACCCTCAGTAAGTAATAACGATCATTATTATTATGTTTTACAAATTTACTTATTTAAAATTTTATTTATTTATTTATTTTCGGCTGCGTTGGGTCTTCGTTGCTGCGTGCGTGGACTTTCTCTAGTTGCGGTGAGCAGGGGCTACTCTTCATTGCAATGCACTGGCTTCTCATTGCGGTGGCTTCTCTCGTTGTGGAGCACGGGCTCTAGGTGTGTGGGCTTCAGTAGTTGTGGTGTGCAGGCTCAGTAGTTGTGGCTTGCGGGCTCTAGAGCGCAGGCTCAGTAGTTGTGGCGCACGGGCTTGGTTGCTGCATGGCATGTGGGATCTTCCCAGACCAGGGCTCAAACCCGTGTCCCCTGCATTGGCAGACAGATTCTTAACCACTGTGCCACCAGGGAAGTCTCTGATCATTATTATTAAGTTATTAAGTAACAGGACAGAGATTCAAACCCAGGACTGCAAATCTCCAAAGCCCAAGCTCTTTTAACTAAGCCAGTTTGCCCCCTTGTTATTAAACTTCTAGGATAAAATGAACCACTGTATTTTTCTTCTGCTGCAGTAGCCTTCTCAGACTTAATCATGGTGATATCTTTGCAAAACTCTGTTTGCATGGAATGAGGTCGAGGGTTTGGAGGCACACAATGATGCCAGGCACAGCCCCAGGGCCCCAGGGGAAAGCCAGCACACATCCAGGGATGGACAGGCGGCTGTGCCTGCAGGCCTCTTTGGATGGTGTCACCCATTCCTCTCCAATCAGAAAAATGAATAGCCATTGATTAAAAACCACCTTTGGGCAATTGTATTGTTCTGCCCCAAGAGCAAAGGATTCCATACCCAGGCTTTGAATCTTATTGCTCAGGAACTGTCTTACTTCTCAAGAAATATACTTGGTAATTTAAAAAAATGACAAAATTTGGAAGGAATAATGTAGGACAGACAGGGTGTGTGTGTTTCAGCCAACGCATGATTGGTCTAAAACAGACAGGCCAGCCAAGCGCCTCGACACACCCAAATGTTGTCCTTACCAGCTGAATATCAGGCTCCCTATTGCAAAGCTCAGTTTAGTTGTAAAATGTTTACTTGTCCTGTGTATACGGAGAGGTCAAGCCATTGGATCTTTTTAATATTTAAACATGCAAAGTGTGTGCAGTAGACTGACCTCTTAGCATAAATAGAGTTATTCCACAGGAAATTTACAACCTGATTGTCTTAATAGCAGCCATATTTTATTTTATTATTTTTTTTAATTAAAAAATATTTTAGCTATGTTGGGTCTTCGTTGCTGTGCATGGGCTTTCTCTAGTTGCGGCGAGCGGGGGCTGCTCTTCATTGAGATGCACGGGCTTCTCGTTGCAGTGGCTTCTCTTGTTGCGGAGCGCGGGCTCTACGCATGCGGGCTTTAGTAGTTGTGGCATGCGGGCTCAGTAGTTGTGGCGCACGGGCTTAGTTGCTCCGTAGCATGTGGGATCTTCCTGGACCAGGGCTCGAACCCGTGTCCCCTGCACTGGCAGGCGGATTCTTAACCACTGCACCACCAGGGAAGTCCCAGCAGCCATATTTTAAAATAACTTACCAGGAAGTTGTGTTAGGTAGTACAGTATTGAGTGATAGCAGTGTCATTTTTTTAAATCTTAAATTCATTATGAGAAAAGTTACCAGGTGTCATTATAAACAGAGTAGAACCTATGTGCCAATATGTTTCATAATTGTAGTGTGACAAATTATTAAACTATAAAATGTTTTCTAGGACTCTGTGGCTGAAAAATTTTGAAAGTAGTATGTCTCTATTTTGTTGTGGTTCCTAAAGTTATTTCCATAATATTCCATAGGTCAGAGCAAGCTTCGTGGTCATGAGTCTCATATTCTTTACCTGTAAAATGAAACAGTTGTACTCATTTCATCTCTTGGGTTCTTTCTTTATGATTTTCTGATTAAATGTATACTCACTGAGTGATTATGGGACTTGCAGATTTAACTACATGTTGGTCTGATAGCCTGTTTTCTACTTTTCATAATTATATCTCAAAAGTTTAACTCCTTAAAACTCAATAAATAATTGTTTCAAAGTATTAATTGGAATTTTTTTTTCTCCTGCAGCTGAATCATCTCTTGTTGGTTTTGTCCCCTACTCCAATGGTACTCCAGGCAAGATTTTGAAAAAATTTAAACCTATATTTACCCCAATTTGTTAAGTTTTTGATTTAATCATACCTTTGTCTTGTCATTTTTCCTTGGGTCAAAAGAGGTTGAAACTACAAGCTTAAATGGTAAGAATTTTTCTGTAGCAAGTGAAAATCGATAACCCTTAATATGAATATAAGTATAATGAATGGTGTTGAAGGTTTCCTTATTCAAATAACAAACACAAACAAACACAAAAAATCCCCCAGACCATCGACCCTGGAGAGCAACCTAAACTTTCTGGTTAAATGATAACATTCTTATTGTGGAAGGAGGACAGCCGTACACCATTCTAACTGTGCTGTGAAAGGAAAGAAATATCGATCACATTTTGAGAGCTCTACTTGCTCTCCAACACGATGCGAACACACTTTACAGGACAGATTGTTCAAATGGGGAAAGCACATCCAGTGACTTTAATGTGATTCACCCTAGATTTAGAGGCACAAAGTGTTCAGAGACAGCCTTTTTTTTTACAGATGATTTTATCAATTTTTAAATAGTATGAAATGAAAAAAAAATCTGGCTTCATGCTAGGGAAAAGGGCAAAGAATTGGGCTATAATCGAGGGAGGTGGGCAGGGCAGCACATTCTGTTCCCTTTCTCTGTGGGTAGACAGCCTTCCATCTTATTGCAGTCAAAAACCCAACACTTTTCACAATCCCTTAGTTAAGATGAAATCTCACCATGTGGTTGGTGGTTAAGGAGCTAAACAATCATAGATGCAACTCATGCCAATCAAAACTGGTTTAAATTCACATTTGGTCCAGTGGGAAGGAAAGACATTATCTTTTTTTTTTTTTTTTTGTGGTACGCAGGCCTCTCACTGTTGTGACCTGTCCCGTTGGGGAGCACAGGCTCCAGACACACAGGCTCAACGGCCATGGCTCATGGGCCTAGCCGCTCCGCGGCATGTGGGATCTTCCCGGACCGGGGCACGGACCCGTGTCCCCTGCATCGGCAGGTGGACTCTCAACCACTGCACCACCAGGGAAGCCCAAGACATTATCATTTTTATGTGCAATTACTTTTTACAGTGAAAAAACATCTTTAAAATAGCCTTGGCAGTAGTTTTTGGATCCCATTTGTGTGGGGTTTTTTTTTTTTAAGTGCAATAATATATTACAGGCCTTTTTTTCCCCCTTAAAGTTTCATCCAGAATAATAAATTCTAGAAGGATTTTCATTTAAAGAAATACCAATAGGGTAGATTTTAAATTGGATTTTAAGTGAAACGATCAAAATGAGATTTCCTTAAAAGTTCGTTGAATATCATGTTCAAGAACTCCAAATTTAAACTAGAATTTGTTAACGATTGTTTTATAAGAGTATACCTTTAGGTACAAATGCATTAAGCATCTATAGGGCTATGTATAATATTAAAGTTACTACTAACTACGGAAATGTCATATCCCTTAGAGACTTTCATTATAACAGAGAAAAAAAGGGGACAGAATATTAAACAACATAAATAGGTTTATTTAAATCTAATGATTATAGGAGTGCTGCTATGTTTTAGACACGTAAAACGTGTTCAGGAAACACATTTTTAAATGAATGAATACTTGCTGAGGAATGGTCTACGCGGGTTGGGGAATGGCTAGTGTCGTGAGGGGGTGGACCAGTTGGCTTTTGCAAAAGTCTCTAACTTCTCCAGGATTTGGGGAAAAGTGAAATGTTTAAGGAACTTAGGAAGATGCATGTATTTGTTAACCATGTCAATAGCCGTGCTAATTTTTATTATTTTATTTCAGATGCTACTTCGAGCGTATTATCTACTTTGAACAAAACAGGTAATGTCAAGTTATTTCTAAATATAATAACTTGTCTTCTGTGGCTTCTTGAGTTTCTCACTTGTGTGGTCTTCTGGGTTAGTAAAAGTTATCTCCTTGCCCATTTCCTATGACTCCAGCTGTTGATTTATTACTCGTTTTACTTTGACATTGAACTATAATTCTGGTGTCACCACACTCCTGAACTTCCAAACTCTTATGGCTATAGCACTCCATTTAAAATAACATTTACAATTTTTTTGATTACAGTAGTAATACATCTTAGCTCATAAAAAATGGGGAATATAGAAAAATGCAAAGAAGAAAATAGCAATCATCTTTAATGTTACTTTCATACGACTATTACTGTTAATAATTTGGTATATTTCCATTCAGTATCATATATATATATACACACTATGTATATATATATAACAAAATAGTCATAGTTTACATACATTTTTGTATCTTACCCTTTTGACTTCATATTAAATTATAAGTATTTTCCAGCATCCCTTACTATTAATGACTTGATAATATTCCGTCGTGTACCATGTGTGAACATTAAATTTGTTTCTACTTGTTTTTTTGTTGTTGTTGTTGCACTGCGCAGCATGCGGGATCTTAGTTCCTCAACCAGGGATGGAACCCGTGCCCCCTGCAGTGGGAGTGCAGAGTCTTAACCACTGGACTGGGAAGTCCCTGTTTCTGCTTTTTAAATAGAAATTGCTGCAGTGAACATCCTTGTGCCAACATCTTTGCATTTCTCCCTGATTTTTGTAGAATGCTCTTCAAGGATTGGACTTATTTGGGTCAGCATTATGAATATTTTAAGGCCCTTGATACCAATTGCCCAATTACTTTTTAGAAAAGTTGCACCCAACAACATTCCTGTCTGCAGTGGATGAGAATGTCTTTGTAACCGTACCTTTGCCTAGAGCTGAGACTATGTCATATACTATTAGATTTTCCTCTCAATTCCTTAGGTTCTATTTTGCATCTTTTCATATTTGTGAGGTTGAACACTTTTCCCCCAAGGATTTTTTTACTGGAATCAGAAGTTCATTTCACAGCTGTGTTTTGTTTGCTCTGGAAAGGAAAGTGTCAGGGCGAAACAAAATAATATATTAAAAGGATTCTTAATAGTAATGCAAAATGCTGTCAGCTTTTATAATTACCACCGATCATTGCCCATGGGTCTTTCACACACTGAAACAGAAGCTTGTCAATAACACATACAGACATGAGATTTCTGAAACTGTCAGGATAACGTCATCATTCTTAAGTGTTTCTCCAAGATCTGAGCTTTGTGTTTTCTTCAGAACTTGCTACTCACCCTAGGAGACAGACCTTCTTTGTAAGTCTGTGCCCGGAACACAGTCTCTTCTAACTGGCCATCCTTACAGTAAGGATTTCTGAGCCTGGTTCTCTATTATCTGGGAAATAAGCCATGGGCTCTGTTCCCAAAGCGTGTCGGGAAGATATTTCTAAGGTTCATTTCTTCAGAGTGTGTTAATATTTGCCTGTGAGTCATTGACTTGGAATAATTCTGTCCTGGTTCTGCTGTGAGCTTGTTGGATGACTGTAGTTGGATAGTCTCAGCCTCTCTGAGAATAATTTTATCTATCAATAATATTATATTATTATTATTAACTCCTAAAGAAGATAGGAGGACACTGTTGATATTCGGGTATAGTAGCAATATTTTGATAGTAGATCCTGTGTTTACTATTTCCATTCATTTTTATTCTGAATCACCTGCTCCTTACAACCTATCACCCGAAGGTCCTGATAGTGACTTAATTCTGCATATCTGAAGTGTAAGTTCACATTAATTTGTCTAGCAGCAGCGCATGGAAACTGCAGTAGAATTATGCAGGCAGTGGGGTAACAGGAATGATCTAACTGGGTAAATGTAGGAATCTGAATCCAGACCCACCCTCTGCCAATGCTATATGATCTGAGTATGTAATTCTCATTCATTCTGCTGCTGAGATGACCAATAGTGTCTTAAATGTGTCAACAGTTTGATTTTCTTAGCAGTTCACTAAAATGATACTCATGGCAAATTGTTTTTAAAAAATAACAATTCTGCTCTAATATTTAAATTGCTTCTTTGCAGAAAAAACTAAAATCACTATAGTAAAAACCTTCAATGCATCAGGTATGACTTATTATCAATATCAAGACTTTCTTTTTTTGTAACTAAAGTAAAATTAAACAAATGGCTGGTGTTTATGTTTTCTTTCTCTTTTTTCCTGTCTTTTAAAAATCAAATCTGTTCTTCACGTGTAGGTGTTTATGCACTGGGTACCTTAAATTGTACTAAGTGTTTGGGGTTATATAATAATGATCAGACACAATGCCCGCCCTCTAGAATCTTCTAGTCTATGAGGAGAGACAAGGCAAACAGGTAACCAGCATGAACATGTGTGCAGATAAAGGCAATGATTTCACAAGTGATTCTGACATGGATAAGAATCATGAGAGATAGAAGGGCTGGTGCTAATGATTATCAGTGAGATGCAATTTATGAAGGAAAGATTCTTAGAGGAGTGAACCTCAAACTCTTTTTAAATCAAATAAGGGATGTACTATTAAGTGCCTATTATAAGATTAAGGATACATGATTTGCTTAACAAAGGCTTCCAGTTGATTTAAAGCAGGGGTTGGCAAACTATGGCCTGTGGGCCAAATATGGCCCACCACCTGTTCTTGTAAATAAAGTTTTATTGGAACACTGCCATGCCCATTTGTTTACACATTGTCTATGGCTACTTTCCCGCCACAAGGAATAGTAGAGTAGCTGCAACAGAGACTATATGACACACAAAGCCTAAAATATTTACAATAGGGTTGGCCCATTACAGCCAGAGTTTTCTCGCTCATGATTTAAAGGCTGACTTGTGGCCATGTACTTGGAGGGAATTATGGATAACAGCCCTAACAATAGGAAAGAAAATTCTCAGTATGAATGAGTAGCAAAAGATACGCATCGCTGGAAACAAAGGTGCTACTAAAATTTCAAGAAAGATGAGAGATGGAGATGAGAGAATGAAAAGCTTAGTAAGCAATAGAACAATGTTTGACCAAGAACATTAAAGCATTACTATCCATAGTAATCTATAGTATTTGCATAGTGTATGTTTCCAGTGAGTTATGTCCATAAGCAAGTATATTTAAAATGAAATCTTTCTCTTTTGGTGTGGGTAACATTGCTGCAGAACAATATAGAAATCTACATGTCAGGTAACTTTTGGCACCTAAATTCAGTTCGCTCACAGAATCAAAACTCTTAGCTGAAACGTGATGCCTACACACCAAATGTCAACTAAATCATTCTGGCAGGAACCACATCGCATGCACTAACTCAAATTATAATTTTAGTTTGTTTCCAAACTAGTTCTCTTAGGGAAGAATTAAGCACTCATAAAGTACTATAGAAATAAAATAGCAATCAGGCATTGCATACGTTAATTCTGACCAAACCAGACCTAACAGGGACATCAAAATATGACAACCTTCTCCCCTTGGCAGTCTGCTAATACATTATCAGCATTTGCCTCTCACACTTATTATAGATTTCTTATACTTTGCCAAAAGGATGAAATTAATGAAGGGAAGATTCTCAGCAGAGTAAATCAAATCAAAGAAGAGATGTACCTCTCCTTTCACCAAAGGAGAAAGTATTTCTCAGGTTAATACGTATGAAGTATTTTTTCTAACATGGCTTATTTCACCTCCCATTCGTCTCTGCCTCCTTTGTATGCCTACGTCATCTGTTGTACTGTCCATCACTCCATTTTGCCCTCACTGTAACTTTTTATTTACTGGCCAGTATCACTCACTAGATTGTAAGCTTGTTGAGGGCAGGGTCTGTATCTGGAACCTCCCAAAGCCTATAGAATAAGGTAGGTGCTCAGCAAACATTTTTTGAATTTTGTAGTTTTTGCCCATGTGAAATGACATCATGACATTGATGTTATTTCATACATACATTTGCATAAGGAGCTAAGACCAGCGTTAGAGTGTTCATGGAATCCCCTGCCTAGGAAAGGAAGGAGGACCTATGAGTAGGGAAGGGCTATTTCATTTAAAGTCTCTATACTCGATTGTATTCATGCTGTTCCTTTTATATTGGACAGAAGAGGGATTAATTGGGAATGGGACAAAGAAATTTTAGGGAGTAGGGGATCAGACACTGACATACTAAAGAATAGTAGAGTCCAGTTCCATAATTGAACTACTAAGAAATGAAAATTCTCATTCCTTTAGTCTTTGTGGAATTCATCCAGCCAATTATATCCAACATGTAATATTTTGGGTACACGCTTAATGCTTGAATTTGTGAATTCTCTTAATGTAGTATGTAAGTGCAGGTGTTTACATGCTTAACCCGCTGTGTTGTGTTTTCTTTGCAGGTGTCAAACCCCAGAGAAATATCTGCAATTTGTCATCTATTTGCAATGACTCAGGTTAGTTCTTGTGTACACTACACATTACCGGGTAAATTAGCTCCACAGAGAAATGGTTTGTTTTCCTGCCGTTGAGTATGTGATGTGTGCCCCTCTGATTTATCTCCTTTCATCACACCTGGCTACTAAGAGTCTCGAATGAAAACAAAAGCAAATTTTAGATCAGGCTGAAAGTGAGATAATGGGTTAACTTCCTTAATATGAGAACGTGAAGCTCTGCACCAAATATTTTTCACCATAGCTTTAAATCCATAGCTAATGCCCTTAGAGTTGATTTATGAACATAATAATGAACTTAATTATTGAAAGCCAGTTCTTATATATAATATCCTCAAGGTTCTCCATAGGACCTTAAGTATTATAACTTAGAAACAGGATGTTGTCTTTTGCTAAAAATAAAACAAACCACTCTACTAGAATGTTGCAAATCTTACGTACACCTAGTTTAATTGGACGCTAATTGCAGTAGTGCCCATAGTGTATTTTGCCATCTCTAACTAGACTGTCCACTATTTTTAAAAATTAAGATGGCAGTCGCTTGAGAACATGCTATTTTTGAAATGGGAATATTTTCCCTTCTGCCATGGGCCAGAAGGAATGAAACAACCACTTTTCTGACGTTGGTTTGGCTCTCTGGGGTCCCTTCCTTATTAAAACCAATGAAAGAGATGTGAAAAACAGAAAAACATGGTATGGCAGGTCAGAACTGGACCATGGGAAGAAAGAAGAGGAAAGTAACAAAGTATTTTATAATATTGAAGTCTTAGTGTAGCTCCAGTGATACAAAAAAGCCAATCATTATAGGAATGTTTTCCTTTTATTCTGTTCCTTTTAACAGTTTAATAATTTCTTTGAAAAACATAGGAAACAATTTCAAGTGAAGTAAGTTAAGGTTGGATAGTTTAGAAAACTTCCATTGAAAGAATGTTCCACAGACACTTTCTGTTTATGTGATTGTGAGGTTTACTTACATCAGCTTTCTGCTGATAGTATGCTCCAGGTCGAATATAGCAGGAAAGTGTTAGCTGGCTTTGATTAAAGGGAGCAGAAACTTGTTGGATACATTTCACTTTTATATATTGTGGAACTCTCTTCTCTCCTCCTTCTCCTCTCCCTCCTCTCTTACCCTTCTCTTCACTGAATTCTCCATAATTTCGTTATTTTCATCCTTCATCTATGTTTTGGACTGGTGACTAATGTCTAGCTTAGTGTTATGTCTACATGATGTTTGATAACTGAAAATTGAACATTAAGTCAAAAAAAAACCTGGTCATCTTGAGTAACAGATGCCAGGAAGCTGGTTAGAGTAATGTTTTCCCCAGTTAAGCTACTGAATTGACCATCTGTTTTAGTGTCTGGTGAAAACAGCCTCTTCAGGGGACCTACTGTTTTGTCACCAGAAATTCCACGATATCCTCCCAGAAACTAGAAACCTTCACTTCTTGCAGTTTCCAATCTGGATTCATTAAGGGAAATGGAGGCTGGTGAAAAAACTGAGAGCTGACCAGGTAGAGTTAGGCTGAGGGTCAGAAGGTGGTTGCTTCCTGGTTGCTCTGCTACCCCTGTGCGCCCAGCACATTCTTGAAACTCAGCATGTGCTGAATAAGACTGAGGGATGAACTTGGAGAATGGAGAGGTGAGGGAGAAAAATTGTGGGTGTCAGCACACACACACAGGCACTAAATAAGTTTTTAAAAGCTAAGATTTTTGCAAAAATGTACGAGTAATTCTATGCATGTATCAATTATCTTTTCTTTTTAAATTGATTTTTGGCCGCGTTGGTTCTTCGTTGCTATGCGCGGGCTTTCTCTAGTTGTGGCGAGCGGGGGCTGCTCTTCGTTGCGGTGCGCGGGTTTCTCATTGCGGTGGCTTCTCTTGTTGAGGAGCACGGGCTCTAGGCACGTGGGCTCAGTAGTTGTGGCACACGGGCTCGGTAGTTGTGGCTCGTGGGCTCTAGAGCGCAGGCTCAGTAGTTGTGGTACACAGGCTTAGTTGCTCCGCGGCATGTGGGATCTTCCCAGACCAGGGCTCGAACCTGTGTCCCCTGCATCGGCAGGTGGATTCTTAACCACTGCGCCACCAGGGAAGCCCCAACAATTATCTTTACTTTTAATAATTATGTAGTGTATTAATTGAAATTTCAGTATCAATATGCAGAGTTTGAGGTTCTCAGTAGAAAGGTTGCTGGAATAGATAAATCATGTTAATCACTGGCCTAGTGGCGTTGTCAGCCATTTTAAGGGGAAGTGGACCACTGGGTCCTTGGCTGTGGGAATCAGTTGTACTTTGTAGTGCAATAAAAGATGAGACGGGGTGGCCTTCCACCCTCTAGCTCAGGAGTTGGCAAACTACTACGCATAGTCCAGATAATAGCCTGCCACATGTTTTCGTAAATAAAGTTTCATGGGAACACAGCCATGCCATTCATTTATATACTGTCTATGGCTGCTCTTACGCTACAACCGCAAAGTTGAGTAGTTTCGACAGAGAACCTATAGCCCACGAAACCTCAAATATGTACTTTCTGATCTCTTACCAAAAGAGTTGGCTGCATCCTGCTCTTGTTTATATGATATCCTTGCCCTTCTGATCAGGAGGCCAGTTTTTTGTCTCTGTAGATTATGAAGTGCACACAGTGTACTTCTGTTAAGGAGTCTCTGTTTTGTCTCCAGAGAGAGCCAAAGCCCTTCCCAGTATACCCTGCAGGAAATGGCATTGACTGAAATTGAGTTGTGTTTCCCAAGGAGAGCATTTTCAGAACAGGGTTTTCTGGTGTTTCTGGGACGAAAGCCACAGTGAGTTTTTCAGCTGAAGAAAGGATTTGCTCTGCATTCTGTTCAGGTTTCAAAGCAAAATCTCAACTTTGCTCCTAGGAAAGATAGTGCATTTGGTAGCTGTATTTTATTTTATTATTATATATATATTTTTATTTTCATCTGGTAGCTGTATTTTAAAACAAAAAAGAAAAACCCAAAATGGCAAGGAATAAATAGACTTTCATAAGGCTGTGTAACTGCTGAGAAATCCTTTTTCCCTCCCTCCCATGTCTCCCATAACTGCAACTATAACAGCTTAAAAAGATTTGCAGTGTTAGAGCCACAGTTCCCCAGTTAACATCATTAAGGGAAACAAAGTCCTGATGCGAAGCACATAGATAGGGGTAAAATTTCTTGACAAGGGGACAAGTTTTTTGTTTTTCTGCATTCCCACATAAAATGTATAGTTGATATTTTCTGAAAATTATACTGATTGATAATCGTTGGGTAACTTTGTGATAGAAAAGAAAGTAAATGTGAATAACAAAGAATTTGATGAAATTGTTTATAAAGTAATCTGATAATATTTTTCTGTATTGTATTAATCCTCAAACTCTAAGGATGCAAGTTTCAAATTGCTTTTTGAAAATTTATTTTTAGCCTTTTTTAGAGGTGAGATCGTGTTTCAATATGATGAAGAAAGCAGTGTTACCCAGGTAGGTTTTAAAGACTTTTTAATTGCAATTTAAAAAGTGAATTTTCATGTATTTAAAGATTTAAGGTTCAAATTATTTCTGATATTTAGCATATTTAATCACTAAATTTAAATAAAGTACGTGTTGTTGAAACATTAGCTTTGTTGGGAGGGCTTGACTTCATGATAATCATGGTATTTTGTTAAAAATTATATTTTAGTTTTCACTAGGCTTGATGCTGAATAGAGTGTTTATATGATACAGTTCTATTGCCAGTCAAAATTTGAAATTATATTAGAAACTCCTAGCAGTAAGAAATGTAATATATTGAACCTAAAGATTGTCTTCTCAATCTGATCCTGTTCACCCCATGGGGGATTCAGACACAGTAGTATCAGCCTTCCCATAACCTAGATTGGTTCAGAAGATCCCAGCTAAATATGGTTTGTTAATTCAGTAAATATTTCCTGAGCACCTACTATGTGCCAGGCAATGAGCTAGGTGCTAGAAATGCAGTGATGGTTGCTACCAAGTGTCCCTGTTTACATTCACATAGAGAACTTTAATAGTGTTCTTTTGGGGGACCCCTTGGAACAACAAAAGATAGAAATTAGCACATCAGACTTGCTGATTCAGAATATTTTTTTAAAGAAAACATAAAAACAAAAACTGACTCAGCCAATATATATTTGATCGTTTGCTAGACAATATTCCATGCCGTTAGGAATCACAGTCTTTGGGGTGTAGTTCTTTGGGCGCCCAACAAAACTGAAGAACAGCTTCTTCTTAGAAAGTGTTATAAAACAAAACAATATTTGTTGTATTCTTAATGATTTTGTGCTTCTAGCAGAATCAAGTTATGGCTAATGGTACCTCAACTGGAATCCTGTCTCTAAGGGAATTGAAGTGAGTAATCAATCTGCTGTTTGATTTAAAACTTAAGACATCAACTACGGAAAGATACTTGTTGCGCTATCTATACTTTTGGAAACTGAGAATAGGAAAGAGACAGACCCCAGAGGTCATAAGGAATTGGTTCTTGAGATCTTTGCAAACTAACTATAGTCGCCTGTCTTCAACTAATATCCCTGTGAGGCTGTTCTCTTTGATGCTATCGAATATGTAAGAGTGTCACCAAACCAGATTCGTTTTGCCCAATGCACAGCAAGCCAAAACACTGAGAGGCCAAGGTTTGCAGCAAAGAGAAGGGTTTATTCCCAAGGCAGCCACATGAGGAGGACAAGTCTCAGATCTGCCTCCCCAAAGGCCAGGGACTTGGGGTATTTATGAGGTAAAGAATAAAGTGGCAGGGCAGTCTGAGGCTGGGGAGCGTGGGGAGCATGGGGAAAGGTGATTGGAAAAAGGTGGGTAAGCTTTGTTCTGTGCAGGTGTTACTAAGCTACAGACCTCTGCATGTTCAAAAATGGAGGCGCTTAGCACCATCTGAGGGTGGAGTTTTCAGCCCTCTGATGCCAAGGACATCGGACACTCGCGCATGCCCAGTTGGAGGGCCACGGGTCCTATCCCGTCTTAACCAGTTCAGCTAGAACTAGATACAGCTGACTCCAAGTTCCTGGAAAACAACTCGGGAAAACATCTTATTGTTTAGGCTACATGCTGCTTGGAGGACATGCAGGTCTTAAAAGGACTTTGATTAGTGAAGGCAGGTTATAGGCGAAATGGATTTGACTAATAATTACCCACGGTTTCAAGAGCTCCATTTGAAATGGTATTTGGGTTTTAATATGATTTGGTAGCCAGCCAGGTTGAAATAAGAGTTCAAGGTAGGACTCCATGTATACCATTTACTCATGCTTTCATGAGGCATCGGTCATTCAAAAGTCAGAGAGAGGTCTTTGTTAAGTAGACCTCAGTTTACAAGGGTAAGCACAGATAGTAAGAAATGCATTACAAATAAATGCTCCTAGTTAGACAATAGGTCAAAATGTCGGCCAGCAGACAGGCTCACCTTGACTGTCACAGGTGAAATTCATCCACTCTCAACCTTGCTATTATCTTTCAAAAGAGATTTTCGTAAACTTTTGAACCAAATCCAGAAGCTCTGAGGAGTATCTGTGATGACACTGAAGAGAAAAACTTTTCCAAGTTATCAATAAAAAAAAACACGTGATAGGAAACATGTTTTTAAACTCACAAGTTCGTAAATAGAACACAACCTAGCATACTTGTAAGTAATTCGTTTTAATTGCTAGACTTGAAATATAGATGAGTTCATTTAAAGCCACCAAGCATTTGTTGAACACCTACTGTGTGCTAGGCATTGGGGATACAAATGGGGATAAACCCAACTCTCTGAGATGGAAAACTGGGTCTAGAGCAGTGGTTCTCAACTCTGACTGTATATTAAAATCACCTGGGGAGCTTTTAAAATGCCTGCTATCCAGGCACACTCCATAACAATTAAATGGGTATTTGGGGCCTGAGTTGCAGGCATTGGTGTTTTTGAAAACTCCCTAGGTGGTTCCAGCACGAGGCCAATTTTGAGAAGCAGGAATCTAGAGTCTGATGGGAAAGAAGCAGGAAGCAAACAAATGATAACGATACAGTATAATCCCTGCAATGAAGGTGACACGTACAGGCTACCAAAGGATGTTCTGAGTGTCTGAATATCGAGTAGGCAGAGTAGTTGGACATGACTGGAGTGGCCAGGGAAACCCCAGAAAGAAGGTGGCCTCTGAGCACAGTTCTGCAGGAGCAGCTCCTGCCAGCTTGAAAAGCTAGCTGACTACTGTTGCCACGATACTTCTCTTCTCTCCAGACCTTCCCTGGAGCCAAGAACTATTGCCCAGTCCTTAGAGCAGGATTTCTCAGCCTCAGCACTGTTGACATTTGGGGCCTGATCATTCTTTGTTATGTGGGGCTGTGCTGAGCATTGTAGGATGTGTAACAGATCCCTGGCCTCTACCCACTAGATGCAGGGAGCACCCTGCCCCCAACTGTGACAATCAAAAATGTCTCCAGATATTGCCAGATGTCCCTGGGGGGGCAGAGTCACCCCAGTTGAGAATCGCTGCCTTCACGTGAGTTCTTTAACTAGATTTCTTTCATCTTAAGTTCATGTGAAGCTCTGCCACATTGAAGAAATAAAACTGTTGTTGGAGTGGGATTGGAGGAGAGGAATGAGGGAAATTCCTAAAGAGGAGTTGTGAGGAGAGGAAGGCAGGGCTGGGGAGTGCTAGAGGGCAGGTGGGGTCAGTTGGAGAGAGAATGAGTAAGAAATCAGAGACAGACCCCAGGGTGAGTGGCTGGCCCCTCTCAGAAATTTTGCTTCCGGCCGGCTCTTCCTCTGGCCCTTTGCCAGAAGCAGCTGCCTGGGGGTTGCAGTAGCCTAATGAAATAAGATTGTTCAACCATAATTTATATCTTGCTGTTGGCTAGAACCGATACAGCTTCTGTCTGGTTAGTTTCCCTTGTCATATAAATAATGAATTTTTCCCACCTAGGAATCTCTTGTTATACCCAGTATTTCTTCAGAGTGAGCACTGCAAGCAATAAATACCATATGCTTAATTTAATTGCTAAAAGTCTAACTTGTTTTGAACTTAACATCACCAATGATCTCCTTCATATCAATTTCTCATTTTTTTAACAGACGATCAGAACTCAACAAAACCCTGCAAACTTTAAGTGAGGTAATCATAGTACATCCTGTATTTGTTTATAATTATTGTTATTATTTGGGGGAGAGCATGGAGTTCTGTACTCCTGAGGAGATATGTGTTCAAATTACCCCAAATCTGTCATGTATAAGAATGAACGGGCTAGTTCCATTACTCCAAAAATCAGAACTAGGCTCAATGGATGGACATTACAAGGGGGTAGATTTTCCTGTAAGTAAAACCAAGTTTCTTAAAACAAGGGCTCCAGGAGAATGAGCTCCCTTGTGTGGTAATGAGTTTCCTGACACTAGAGGTATCCAAGTAGAGCCTGTATTGGCCTGAATAGCTTTGATCATATGTCGTTAATCTGGTAGGAATGTGAATTGGATGATTCCTAGGGGTTCTTGTGGTTTTAAGATTCTGTGATGCTGTGATTAGTCCTGGGTCATCTTGCCTGACATTTTCAACTGTCAAACTAACATGGATTTTTTTTTCTTTTGTTTCAGACTTATTTTATAGTGTGTGCTACAGCAGAGGCCCAAAGGTCAGTCATTTTTAATACTTTTATATAAATAACCTTATTTCGCTACTCATGAGAAATAAAGTACAAGGAGTCTTAGGGTGCAAATTCAAAAGCATTCCTCTAAAATAAATACACATTAGTGACATTTTGGATGTATAATTTTTTATTCTTCCAAACACATATCACTGTCATATCCATATTCTCATTTCTTTATGAAGCACAGAGGGGTGGGTGGTGTTGGGCCATTTGCCTCTGGTTCTATGAAGCTAAGGGTAATCAGTTCCCTTAGCCCCATAAGGCCACCAATAGGAACAATAAATGGCTCCCAGTGGTCCAGTCAGGGTGAAGGCCACACAGAGAAGAAGGAACTATGGAGCTAGGAGAGAAAAGGAGAGAGGGGGAAGGAAAAGATAGGAAAGAAAGAGAAAAGAAGAAAATAAAAAGTGTGTGCAAGGGTCGGGACTTCCCTGGTGGCGCAGTGTTTAAGGATCCACCTTCCAGTGCAGGGGACACGGGTTCGAGCCCTGGTCTGGGAAGATCCCACATGCCGCGGAGCAACTAAGCCTGTGCGCCACAACTACTGAGCCTGTGCTCTGGAGCCTGTGAGCCACAACTACTGAAGCCCACACGCCTAGAGCCCATGCTCTGCAAAAAGAGAAGCCATCACAGTGAGAACCCGGCACACCGCAACGAAGAGTAGCCCCCGCTCTCCGCAGCTAGAGAAAGCCCGCGTGCAGCAACAAAGACCCAGTGCAGCCAAAAAGAAAGAAAGAAATTTATTTAAAAAAAAAAAAAGTGTGTGCAAGGATGAATCAGAGATTGCCTGACAGCTATTTGAGGTTACACAGATTATCATTTGAAATTATGTCCATTGGCTGTCCTGCCTGCATAAGCCAATGGCTTTTAGGTCGATAATCTCACTACCCGAATCTTGAGCATTCTGTGAGAGTAAAAGTCCTAGAAAAAAACAGTTTCTACTCATCAGACGGTTCATTGGTACAAATAAAGGCAAGCCTTCCGTGAAATTGTAGATAGGATTCCTATTCACTGTATGTATTTAGTTATTTCACTTTTCATTATTTGCAACATTAAACCAAGACGAAAGTAAAAAAGAAATAGAATGTCTTAAATTCCTGGTTATCTGATGACCTGAATTGAACTGCCAGAAAGATTTTGGATTTAAGAGACCTTGCTATTCATCTAGGCTGGTATGTGAAAGGGCTCTCCTGATGGAAACGCAAATGCCTCCAGACACCGGGGTGGTGTGGGTGGGTGGTAAGACTGTAGATGTCAGGACGCTTGTCTTTGCAACCAGGTTTCACCCCTGTATGTTCATGATGCGGGCAGGCAAAACGACTCAGCAGCTGTGTGTGGTCAGAGGGTCTCTGGTTTGCAGTCCCTGTGAATGTAAACCTCTATAAATTCTTCATCCTAGAAAGTCTTTGGGGTAAAGTTCAGCCCTTGATAGGTGGGTGTTTACAAGCTTATTGGGGTGACATTGCAGGTTAACAGTATCAGTGCCCCCTTTCCTCACTCTAAGCTTGAAAAAGCAATTACAAATATGTAGGTAGGTTTCCAGTTTAGTAATACTCTGTTTATATATATTTCTCTTTATAGCACATTAAATTGTACATTCACAATAAAACTGCATAAGACAATGAACATATGTACTGTGATGGTTGCTTGGCAAACAGTAAAGATTCGACCGATGGGTAAGTTGTCTCTGTCTTTATTGCTGTGTTCATTTTCACATGACTTTGATGTGTTCTTTTCAAAATTGAAAATACAATGAATAAATTTACATATGTTACAGCTTTCTGTTTTGACTCTTTTGTCCTTGGGCAGTTTTTAAGGAGCTCTAAAAGGTGATTTTTCCTGCTTTCTCAGTAAAGTTTCAGTATGCCGTATTGCAAATCATGATAAAACAAACCCTACTGAGAGGGAGAATTCTATTTGGAGTGCTCGATCGATTGCTGCTGGGATATATTTACTCCTGAATTTCTCTTAGGAGTTGCTGAAGAGCGATTGATACTGTGTGCATATAACCCCAAATTATTCACTCAATAGATATTTTTGAGCACCTACTATTTATATATAATTGTCAGTATAATGGAATCCAATTTATTTTATCACCTGTTTTAGACTAATGCTCTTCAAAATCCCATTAGTGTAAGAACTGTTATACTTGACGGAGCTGAGCTTCTACCTTGCCTTATTCTTGACCAATGCATTTTCTTCTTTCTTTTCTTTTTGTTTCCTGCAGAACAGTGCTGCTGTTCTGTCAGGATCCCCTGCCCTTCCTCCCCGGAAGAGTTAGAAAAACTGCAGTGGTATGTAGCAAACATGCTGACCCTTTTCCTAATAATAATAATAATAATACTTAATCGCCATGCTGGCTAAGGAATTTGAAATTTTGACGGTGAAGAAGGGCTTTCAAGTTTAGGGAAAAAGCACAGTTTTCTTTTGTATGAAGTTTCCTTCACTTTAAACCAATGGTTTGCAATCTTGGTTGCACATTAGAATCACCTGGGGAGCATTGACACTATTCTGACTTCCCACAGCCTCACCAACTGACCGTGTCCTCATACTGAAAAATTTTTCCAGTGTGGTAGATGAGGAATGGTGTCTTAGTGTTATTTGTACTTCTCTTATTAAAACTGTTTGAACATTTTCTTTTCATATATGTGGGGCCATTTTTTGTATTTTTGTGAATTGTGTGTTCATATCTTTTTCCCACTAGATATTTAATCAGTTTTTAAGAGTAATTTATATATTTCTATATTGTGGATATTAGCCCTTTGTCTGTGGTATATGTTGCAAATATTTTCTCTCCAATTTGTCAGTTATCTTTTGACTTTGTTTATGATGTTTTTGTCATGCAAATGAAAATTTTTTTATGTAGTTAAATTTACCAATCTTTTATTTTATTGCTTGTGAATTTGGAGGCATTATTAGAAAGCCTTTCCCTACGCCTGGCTATAGAGGAATTTACCCTTGTGTTTTTACAGTACTTGTATGGTTTCTTTTTTTGTTTGTTTGCTTTTACATTAGATCCACTTGGAATTTATTCTTATGTGGTGGGAGGTATGGGTCTAATTTAATCTTCTTCCAATGTCTATCTAGTGGTCCCAGCACCATTTATTAAAAAGTCCACCTTTTGGGGCTTCCCTGGTGGCGCAGTGGTTGGGAGTCTGCCTGCTGATGCAGGGGACAAGGGTTCGTGCCCCGGTCCGGGAGGAACCCACATGCCGCGGAGCGGCTGAGCCTGCGCGTCCGGAGCCTGTGCTCTGCAGCGGGAGAGGCCGCGACAGTGAGAGGCCCGCGTACAGCAAAAAAAAAAAAAAAAAGTCCACATTTTCCTCAGTTACCTGAGATGCCACCTTTGTCATATGCTAAATTTTGGTAGCTATTTGGGTTAGACTCCAAATGTTAGATATTAACATTGGGGGAACCAGGTGAAGCTGGTTCATGGACCCCACTTTGAGTAGTGGAGTTCTAGACTGTAGAACAGTGGTTCTCAACCCTGGCTGTATGTCGGAATCATCTGGGGAGTTTTAAAAACAGCAATGCTGGGAATTCCCTGGTGGTCCAGTGGTTAGGACTTGGCACTTTCATTGCTGGGGCCCGGGTTCAATCCCTGGTCAGGGAACTAAGATCCCACAAGCCACGCGGCACAGCATGTACATACATGCATACATACATACATGCATACATACGTACATGCATACATACGTACATGCGCTGATGCCTGCCTCCCACCCGCAGAGCTAGGGATGTCATTGGTCTGGGGTGCAGCCTAGGTTTCTGGACTTTTTAAAAATTAGGCTAGAATTAGATGATGGCCCAGTGTCTTTCCAATGCATTGGTTCTTAAGAACCAATTAGAAACACATGGGGCTCTTTTAGAACTGATGTGTCAAGGTCTCCTTCTGGGTGCTGGAAATACTCTATATTTTGATCCGGGTGGTGGTGATAGAGGTGTATACATATTACAATTACAATTTTTATAATCCTTCAAGCTCTAAATGTAAGATTAGTACAGTTTACTGTATTAGGCTAGGCCTCGGCAAAGAAGCACATTAAAATGAATATGGATGCCTGCACCCACTGCGGAGATTCTCGCTCATTTGGTTTGGGTTGGGAGCCCCGGCACTGGTGCTGAAGTGCTCCAAGGTTTCTAACGTATAGGTGGCGTTGCCCGCCACTGCTCTGCTGCTCACCACGTACGTCACCCAGTGGGTTAAGGGCTCTGATTAGCAGAAGTGATGAGAGCAATACAGGGCAGCCTCTTCATGGTTGAGCCCAGCGAATGGGAGCCCCATGCTAAGGGGCTCTGCTGCAGCCCCCAGATAATATGAAGGAAATTTAATTTACACTTCTCAAAGCACCTTTGCCACAGCTTGGCCAGATGGGTTGCCGCATTATACAATTTAGGGAATGGAGGCTCAGAGAAGTTGGGTGGATTGCCCAGAGGAGTAGTGAGAGCTGGAGCCCCAGCCAAGGCTTCGCGACTCATCATCTTTCTATCTGGCACCCCTTTGTCCATACTGCTTCCCGAACATCAGGCCGTGGGGAGAGGCTTCTCGCTGGGTGCCTGGCCCAGACTGGGTTGAGCCAGCATTTCTTTTTATGGGTATGACTTTCCTTAGGTCTCTCAACCTGATATTCCTCCCTCCTCTAACCCAAGAGAAGCTCCAGGAATACATTCTCACTGGTGTTCTAAGTCACCATCTAAAACTGGATCCACCAGAGTCTTCCCTGAGTGATAATTTGTTGCCTTGTCCCCTGAAGACTGGTGGATTTTATGCCAGATGGTAGATGAGTTCTTCTCAGTCTTCCATGTCATGAAAATACATGGGCCTGGGAATCTCACCCCCACTCCAGGACCAACTGAATCAGATACTTAGGAGAAGGCCACAGAAATCTCTCTGTTTTTAAAAAAAAGTCCTCTACGTAATTCTCAGGCACAGCCAAGGTTGAGAACCACTGGGCTACAGTAACATTGAGGGTGTAGCTGATGTACAAGCTGGGGACCACCCCTTTGGCCCCAGCTTGATCCATGTTTTCATTCAGCAAGCATTTCTTGTTCACATACTACGTGCTAGTTAGGACCATGGCAGGCTATAGCAGTATAAAATTGATCCAGACAGATTCCTATGCTCATGAGTTTCACAAAAATTTATGTATTGTTAACTCCAATTCGAGATTTTCTTGAAACAAAATTCAATACGTTGAAGAAAAAAAAATGGCAGTGTGATTTACCTTTCCTAGCCAGTATCACCAGTGTGCATGTGAACGACCTAAATTTGAAGTTTCTTGGAAAGGAGAAGCTTATTTGTGACCCACCAAGACCAGTACAAGAATTTGCTAGAATTAAAAATTCCATTCTACAAATTAATAATAGTGATTTCTACATATTTTTTTCTTCTATCAATCAATATGCAGAAGATTGTAATTGTAATTGACAGAATTATGTACTTTGGTTGCAAAAACTGTAAGAAAAATTTGAAGAACATTTTGTCGTTACTGGTAAATTTAGAACTGCTTTTCAGTTTACGCCATACCACTTTGAAGCCGTTGTTAATACTGAGTTGACACAAGAGTTAGTGGATCTATTATGGACAGACATAGTTTTGAAATGGGTGCGCTTTAGCTTCTAAGTCAAATCAGTTGTTCCAAAAATGATGAGCCAGTTTTGTCAGTGTGGATTTGAATATTAAAGGAAAATGGTATTTTGGCATTTGATTCAGTTTTTAGAAAAATTTTAAGTATGTTGGGCACAGTTTGGGCATGTGATTCCATTTTCTTTGAGAGTAAATTTTGTAAAATCAAAAAAAACACCAAAAAAGACAGATTCCTAGTATATGGAAACTACCAGTTGGGTCGCAGGGCGTTTAATAGCTCCCCTCTGCAAGAAGCACCTGGAAATGTTACAAGATCTCCTCAACTGACTGATAGAGTCAGGGAGCGGCAGTGAACAAGTGAAGCAGAACTGGGAATTCATGAAAGAGCATCCCTCCTGGCTAATTCCCCTCCCAGGGAGAAGGTGGTGGCAATGGGCAGGGGCAGGAGGCCAGTAGCAGGTCCACAGAGGATGTGCAGTGGCAGGTCCCTGGTGGAGCCATGTCACAGTGGTGGTGTCAGATGGTTGCCAGAAGAAGAGGTTAGCCTCTGTAGCTCATTCGTGTCTCACGTGCATCTCTCTGACTCTTTCCTTTAGTGACATGCAGGATCCCGTTGTGTGTCTTGCTGGTCATCCACATGGTACACCATTTTCTTCTTCCAGCAATTCCATCGCAGTTGCTCCTCAGGCCACCATTGTGTCCCAGACCTCCAGTGCCTTCTCTTTTACTGAGCCTCTAGCTCATCCATCTGTAATCCAGAGCCCTCACTCTCCAACAGGGGTGATTCCCCTTTCTTCTCCCCAGCCTTCAGCTCCCATAGCTTCCAGCCCTGCCATTGATATGCTCCCCCAGTCTGGAACTATCTCTTCCCCTGTGCCTCCAACTCATCTTTCCCACACCCTGCCACCTGTGAAATCCTTACCTCCCTCTCCCACCACGTCTGCCCCTGTGAATGTCAACACGACCAGCACACCTCCTGACAAGACAGGTAAGTACAGGGAGCAACGCTGCTCCCACGTTTGTTGTAATTCTGGTCACGTGAAACCCAGCTGCCAGCCTGCCAAATCAAAATACCTGTAATGAAACCACGTTAAGCCTTTGCTTTTGTGATGCCTACTTGATTTTGAGAGCTTTCCTTTGGGCATTCTTAGAACATAGATATGGCTGTGTTTGATTGTTTGGCCAAGAGAAATAGCTCTGAGGCAAACACAGATCTCATTTTGTCAAGATGAGTTCTTTTATAGGTTTCTTTCTCCTACAAAAGGTTGTTGGGTCACTGTTTTCGACATTCTGAAGAGAAAGATTTTGAACTATTAAACACAGTAACTCCATTTAGACAGAAGACAAAAGAAAACATTGATGTTCCTGAAAACCAGTCAGTCACAGAGTGCCAGAGCTGGGGCTGAGCCACAGTAGCCGTGAGGAGGAGAAGAGAATTCAGAAGACCTAGGGGTGGGTCTGCCCAGGCCCTCACAGGCGGTGGGATCCAGAATAAGCCATTTAGCTCCCCCTGACTTAGCCTGCTCTGCCTCAAGATGGAAATAATCCCACTATCCTCATAGGTTTGGAACCGTGGCGGACATGAGAATGCCATGGAAACTGCACGGGGCTCCCCGGACACAAAGTAGGCTTAGGGTTAAAAAGATAAAGGGAAGAGGGAAGGAAGCAGAGAGAACTCTGGTTACTCTCTGGAGTTTCAAGCCAGTGAGTAAGAAGCAGGCCTTCCTCTAGAATTTGGAGGGTGGGAGGCAAAGCCAACTTCTTGGCGACATGAGATTGGAGCTCGAGTTGTGGTCCTGCCTCCTCTACCCTGGGCAAGCATCCCCAGGAGATCTGGAGCCAAATGACTGGAGATATTTTTGAATTCCACAAGAGAGGAATGATGAAATATGATATGCCACCTCAACAAAATGTCTATTACGCAGCTGTGCATAAGAACAGCTAGACAGAAACTTGGGGCATTTTTCAAGTCTTGAGTGAAGTGAAAATAACGCGACAGTAAATAGTTTGCACACCATGTTTGTAATAGTAAGTTATAACAGGTGGATAAAGATTAGAAGGGAATATGCAAAATAAGAAATAGGATGTTAGGTGGTGAAATTAAGAGACTTCTTTGTTAGAAGACATACAGGTGGCCAATAGGCACATGAAAAGATGCTCATCATTGCTAATTATTAGGGAAATGCAAATCAAAACTGTAGTGAGGTATCCCCTCACACCGGTCAGAATGGCCATCATTAAAAAGTCTACAAATAATAAATGCTGGAGAGGGCGTGGAGAAAAGGGAACCCTCCTACACTGTTGGTGGGGATGTAATTGGTGCAGCCGCTATTGAGAACAGTACGGAGGTTCCTCAGAAAACTAAAAATAGAGTTGCCATATGATCCAGCAATCCCACTCCTGGGCATATACAAAGACAAAACTAAAATTTGAAAAGATACATGCACCCCCTGTGTTCATAGCACTATTTACAATAGCCAAGACATGTTAACAACCTAAATGTCCATCGACAGATGAATGGATAAAGAAGATATATATATATATTTTTTGGCGGTACGCGGGCCTCTCACTGTTGTGGCCTCTCCTGCCGCGGAGCACAGGCCCCGGACGCGCAGGCTCAGTGGCCATGGTCCACAGGCCCAGCCGCTCCACGGCATGTGGGATCCTCCCAGACCGGGGCACGAACCCGTGTCCCCTGCATCGGCAGGCGGACTCTCAACCACTGCGCCACCAGGGAAGCCCGAAGATATGTTTTTTATATATATGTGTTTTATACATATATATACAATGAAATATTACTCAGCTATTAAAAAGAATGAAATAGGACTTCCATGGTGGTGCAGTGGTTAAGAATCCTCCTGCCAATGCAGGGGACACAGGTTCAATCCCTGGACTGGGAAGATCCCACATGCCGCCAAGCAACTAAGCCCATGTGCCACAACTACTGAGCCGGCGCTCTAGAGCCTGCCTGCTGCAACTACTGAGCCTGTGTGCCACAACTACTGAAGCCCACGTGCCCTAGAGCCCACACGCCGCAACTACTGAAGCCCATGCACTCTAAGGCCCGTGTGCCACAACTACTGAGCCCACACACCGCAACTAGAGAAAGCCCACACACAGCAACAAAGACCCAACGCAGCCAAAAAATAAATAAAAATTAAAAAAAAAAAGAATGAAGTAATGCCATTTGCAGCGACGTGGATGGACCTAGAGATTATCATACTAAGCGAAGTAAGTCAGAAAGACAAATGCCATATGATATCATTTATATGTGGAATCTAAAATATGACACAAATGAACTTATCTACAAAACAGAAACAGACTCACAAGACATAGAGAACAGACTTGTGGTTGCCAAGGGGGAGAGGGATAGGGGAGGGAAGGATTGGGAGTTTGGGATTAGCAGATGCAAACTAGTATATATAGAATGGATAAACAACGTCATACTGTATATAGTACAGGGAACTATATTCAATATCCTGTGATAAACCATAATGGAAAAGAATATGAAAAAGAATATATATATGTATAAGTGAGTCCCTTTACGGTACAGCAGAAATAAACACAACATTGTAAATCCACTATACTTCAATAAAATTAAAAGAGAGACTTCTTTGTTGTTAGACAGGTTTATATCATTGTCTCCCAATTAAAAACATTACTAAAAATCAGGCTTACAGCTGGTAGTCCAGCTGTTGATTTCATAATATTCTCCTTTCCTAAGCTTTTAGTTACCCACATAACTAAGTTACCCACATAACTAAGCACATAACTAAGCTTTTAGTTACCCACACAAAGTTCTGTATTCATGCTGTAAATTAAATACATGTATATTTATGCTTATACAGATATACACTAAATACACTAATGTGCTTTTACATTTTTTTTTAGTTAGGTTTCTTGAAGTATAATTTACCTACAATAAAATTCATCCAGTTCTATAGATGTTCTATGAGGTTGGATAAATGCCCACAGTCACGTAACCACCATCATGATATATAACGTTTCCACTATCCCCAACGTTCCCTCGTGTCCCTTTGTAGTCAACTCCTACCTACTACCCCAAACCTCTGGGCACCACTGATATGTTTTGTTTCCCTATGCTTTCAGTTTTTCTGGAATGTCACATGAAGAGAATCATACAGTATGTAGCCTTTTGAGTCTGGCTTCTTTCATGTAACATAATACATTGGACTGTTGGAGACCTGTCCATGTTGTTGCATTTATCAGCAGTTCATTCCTTTTTATTACTGAGTAATAGTCCACTGTATGGATGGACCACAGTTTGTTTCCTCATTCTCCAGTTGATGGACATTTGGGTTGTTTCTAGTTTGGGACTATTATGAAAGAGGCTACTATCAACATTTATGAACATGTCTTCTTAAGACAGGTTTTCATCTCCTTGGGGCAAATACCTAGGAGTGGGTTTGCTAGGTCACAGAGTCTATGTGTGTTTCTTCATTAGTGCTTTTTCCATTATGTGTTCAGAAAGTGATTTGGCTCTCTGTTATAGAAATTGTTCACACCAGCAGCGTCAGTGTTTCTGAGCTTGAGAACCAAGTGTCCCGGATGGAGAAAGTTCTTTCCTTAGGCAGCTTGGAGCCTAACCTCGCAGGACAAATGATAAACCAAGTCAGCAGACTCCTTCATTCCCCGCCCACCTTGCTGGCCCCTTTGGCCCAAAGGTATGACTTAGCAAACTGATGTGGTCATGAGAGGGGACCCTCTAATGATAATGATGCTTCTATATGATTAATTAAAGCCAAGTATTTTTCTCTCACGTACGAGGTTCATGATGACTTGTTAAGTTTCTACTCAATATTCTGCTTAGACTGGGGAAAACAAAGTGGGAGTGAATTTGAACGGCTACTTCTCTTTACAGATTGCTAAAAGTAGTGGATGACATTGGCTTACAGCTGAATTTTTCAACCAAGACCATAAGTCTGACCTCCCCTTCTTTGGCTCTGACTGTGATCAGAGTGAATGCCAGTAATTTTGACACAACTACTTTTGCTGCTCAAGACCCTGCAAATCTTCAGGTACATCCTAATTTATTGTGGAAAAGACCTTTTTTTGTATATGATTATAGTCCTTGTGTACTTCATGATTGAGGCAATTACTGCTATACTCAGGGGTGATATTCAAAATATTTAACATCTAGAACAATGGGGCGCCACAGAATCAAGAAAAAGGACATTGGTCTTGCCTGGAGCAGGATCTCAGAGGCCCTCGTTGTGCCCAGTGTTAACCCTTCAGCAGCTGGCTTGTGGAAGTTTGCGGGGGGGCAGTCAAGTCGGGGAGGTGTCCAGCGGGTTCTAGGCAGTTGGGAGAGAGCAGGGACACTGGCTACTTCGCTTTTTCTTTTTTTTTTCTTTTAACATCTTTATTGGAGTATAATTGCTTTACAGTGGTGTGTTAGTTTCTGCTGTATAACAAAGTGAATCAGCTGTGTGTATACATATATCCCCATATCCCCTCCCTCTTGCGTCTCCCTCCCATCCTCCCTATCCCACCCCTCTAGATGGTCACAAAGCACCGAACTGATCTCCCTGTGCTATGCGGCTGCTTCCCCACTAGCTATCTATTTTACGTTTGGTACAAGCTACTTTTCGACCCATTTCAGTAATTTTTTTAATATATAAATTTATTTATTTATTTTTGGCTGCATTGGGTCTTCGTTGCTGCGCGCGGGCTTTCTCTAGTTGCGGCAAGTGGGGGCTACTCTTCGTTGCAGTGCGCGGGCTTCTCATTGCGGTGGCTTCTTTTGTTGCGGAGCACGGGCTTCAGTAGTTGTGGCACGTGGGCTCAGTAGTTGTGGCTTGCAGGCTCTAGAGCGCAGGCTCAGTAGTTGTGGCGCATGGGCTTAGTTGCTCCGTCACATGTGGGATCTTCCTGGACCAGGGCTCGAACCCATGTCCCCTGCATTGGCAGGCGGATTCTTAACCACTGTGCCACCAGGGAAGTCCCCATTTCAATATTTTAACAAGTGTTACGACTACACTGGTGTGAATAGTGGTGCTGTATATCAATCCTGCTTCTAGTGTTTTCTTTTAGAGGGATTGGGGACTGGAAACATGCAAGTAAAACCAAGTCTCGCCTTTAAACTTAATTTGTCTAGTCTTCCCTTTACAAGTTTAGTGCATGTGGTTCTATGATGACTTTGCCCTAACAGGTCACCAAGTTGGTGTGTCTGCTGCTGTGGTTTCCTTGGGGTCTGCAGTTATCCTGAACTTTCTCCCCTCCCACCCTAGCTTTATTGAGATATAATTGACATATAGTATCCTGCACTTTCTGTTTCTGTATATCCTTTATCCTTAAAATGTTTCCTTTCCTGCTCCGAGGCCTCATCTCCCTATTACACATCCTCTAATTTCATAGCAGTCAGAGAAAAAAGAAGAACCAATTGTACATAGAGACACCACAAATAAATGCCCTTACAGGATCCTCCATCTTAATTAGGTGTTGTGTTTTCCATCTCTTCATTATACTAGCCCCAGGTGTCTTTATGATCTTTTACTTGATTTTCAGGTTTCTCTGGAAACTCAGGCTCCTGAGAATAGTATTGGTGTTATTACTCTGCCTTCTTCGCTGATGAGTAATTTACCAGCTAATGATGTGGAGCTGGCTTCCAGGGTGCAGTTCAACTTTTTTGAAACACCTGCCCTGTTTCAGGTAAAGTTGCCTCTAATTGCTTTTGGTTTCGGTTTTGGAGGGGACTGAGGGAGTTTTCTTTCTTTTAATCCTCACATATTCTTAAGCCTGCTATAAGTCACATGAATTGCTGAAAAGCTGTAGTTTATTTTTTTCTCTCTCTCTTTTTTTTTTTTTTTTTTTTTGCGGTATGCGGGCCCCTCACTGTTGTGGCCTCTCCCGTTGTGGAGCACAGGCTCCGGACGCGCAGGCTCAGTGGCCATGGCTCACGGGCCCAGCCGCTCCGCGGCATGTGGGATCTACCCAGACCGGGGCATGAATCCGTGTCCCCTGCATCGGCAGGCGGACTCTCAACTACTGCGCCACCAGGGAAACCCTGTAGTTTATTTTTAAACAGGACCTAATGATGCTGCTGAGGATAAATAACAATAACTGACACTCACATAGCATTTATCACCTGCCGTGCAGTATCATAAGCACTTAGAAATGTTAACTGTAATCCTCTCAACAACATCATGAGGGAGGAACTATTGAATTATATCCCAGTTTTACAGATGAGGCTATGGAGGCACAGAGAGGTTAAGTAACTTGCTCAGGAACACACAGCTTAAATGGCTTAATGTTATGTTCCCTTTAAGATTCATGAGGGTCTTGTTGTGTCAATCTGTGAAATTTAACTCAGCATTTAGAGCATTGTATAGTGGAATAAGCTCTGCCTCTCATTATGGTCCTTGGGAAAGTCACTTTACTCCCTGCCCCTGAATTCCTGACCTAGGTAGTAAAATAAACCAGTGTGGACTAAATAGTCCTTAGGATCCCGTCTAGCTCTAAAATTCTCTGATAACATTTCATTTTCCCTTGCCATCTTGTTGATTCTTTGGTGTGCTAGGACCCTGCCTTGGAGAACCTCTCTCTGATCAGCTATGTCATTTCCTCGAGTGTGGCGAACCTGACAGTCAAGAATTTGACAAGAAACGTGACGGTTACATTAAAGCACATCCACCGGAGCCAGGTGGGCGGGGCCTGTCTGGTCTGTTTGTTGACCAGAAACACCTCATGCAAACTATGGCTGTAAGACTTTGCCTGAAAAAAGTAGATTCAGCAGATCCTTAGACCCAGTTAGGGCAGTGTGTAAGACTAGAATCACATAGTCACTCCGTTGGGTTTTAACATGCCTAATAACTGCCTTCCTAATTTCCAAGAAGGAGCAGTGTAAAAAGCAAGCTCTTCTTGCCAGTTTTCAGTGCTTTCTATCTGCGGCTACAGGTCTGATTCTCACCTCCAAAGAGAAAGCATCTTGGTTCAGTTCACATTGAGCATCATCTATGACCTCGCTGCTCAAAGTGTGGTTTGCAGACCTGCAGCATCAGTATCACCTGGGAACTTGCTAGAAATGCAGACTCTCAGGCCCCACCCCAGACCCACTGAATCAGAATGTGCCTTTTAGCAAGGCCTCAAGGTGATTCCTATGCACAATTGCTGAGTTTAAGTGCTGACGTATATGAGACTCACTTGCTTCTAGAGACCAGTGTAAAATAAGAACTCTCCTAAAATCAGGAACGAGATTCTGAAATTTTAAAATACCGTTTTTTTTCTGATCGCTTTCCAGTTTTTTCAGTTCTGTAAATTAATTATTTGTAGTTTATCTTTCTGTTACAGGATGACTTAACAGTGAGATGTGTATTTTGGGACTTGGGCAGCAACGGTAGGTTCCAGACATAACTTTTTCAGTCTTGAGTGGGAAGGGGAGGGGGAGCAAGGAGGGAGGAGCAGTGATTGGCGCAGTGGCTTTGCTGACGGGGCAGACACTCTTTCCAATGCCAACAGGTGGCAGAGGAGGCTGGTCATCTGATGGCTGCTCTGTCAAAGACAGGAGGCTAAATGAAACCACCTGTACCTGCAGCCACCTTACAAGCTTCGGCGTCCTACTGGTAATATCCCCACTCTACCTGGCCTTAGATTTGGGTCTGAGGGTTAGCTGGGGATCATACCATGATGTCTAATCTGATGGATAACTTTGATAGATCAGCAGGTTTCATAATATTGTGGCAAAGTTATAGACCAATGAAATGACTCTTCTAATAAGCAAATGTACTTGAAGGAAAATACTTGAACATAGAAGTATTTTTTCGCATTCTATTTTTACATTTAAGTTTTTCTTTTTAAGATAGCTATAAGAGGACTAGGGAATTCAGATTAAAATGGGTAATAAAATAGTTTTAATGCACTTTAAAATTTTATAAAACATTTGACATAAATTATTTTATTTAATCTTCCCAACAATCCAGCAAGATAGGTAGAATAGGGAGTTGTTATTTTCATATTAATGAAGTCAGAATTAAGACTCACTTGTTAGGTAATTGTCTACAGTCATAGAACTAAGAAATATAAGAGCCGGAAGCCAAATTCAAGTCTTTTGACTTCTAGCCCAGTGCTTTTCCAGTGCACCATAATGCAGTGATCAAGTACATGGGCTTTGGAGTCGGCCAGACCTGAATTTGGATCCTGGCTCCTCTACTTTGTAGCTGTGTGACCCTTGGCAAATTACTTATCCTCTCTGGGCCTCAGTTTTATTATCTTTACATGATGATAATAATTGCGCCTATCTTGTAGGTTTGTTGAACGAACTATGGACGGGTACCTGAATACCCAATAAATGTAAATTATGACTCTTATTTATTTAAAAATATTTGGTCTTGAAAGCAATATTTTATTTTCCAGGACTTGTCTCGAACATCCTTGCCACCGGCTCAGATAATGGCCCTGACATTTATCACCTATATTGGTTGTGGGCTTTCATCAATTTTTTTGTCAGTTACTCTTGTAACCTACATAGCCTTTGAGTGAGTATCCACAACTGGAAACTTGGATTATATGACGTAGCACCTCAATTGCCAAAGTCTATTAATTAATTAAGCATGCTCCTTGGCCTAGCTTATCCTGTCCACCCATCTAGTGGGGCCACCTATATGTAAAACTTCATGGGACTTTTTGGTTTATATACTTCCTTCCTTCCACTAGCTTGTGCACTCACTGAAGGCAGGGGTTGTGTCTTAATCATCCTTGTACCCTAAAATGATGCCTGGTACCTAGCTGGCATTAAGTGAGAAATGAAAGATGGATGCAGACCCCGAAACCCGAGAGCTTACAATGTGAAGTAGACCATAGCTCCATGTACAGCACAAGAGCTGTGTTTAATATGTTAAGTTTCTAAATAATAGTGAGCAAACACAAAAGATTCAATGCATTAACGGGTGTGGGGATGAAGAAGAATAAAGTGTATCAAGTGTCACTGAAAAATACAGATACTCAGTGAGTGTGGCTTTGTAGGTCAAAGCAAGAATGACATTCCAAATGACAGCATCTCCTTCTTGGCTTATCAGAAGGGTCCCTTTGGTCACTTCTGGGGGGGATTCCAATAAATTCTGTCGGAAAAGAAATATAGGCACTTTTATTGCATTAACTAAATGAAATAATATGTAAGTTCTGGGATTTAGATTTTGGACACTGATCAGGAAATGCACAAATTTACTTTTAGTGCCAAACTTAGGGTCCAGCTGTGACTACAGATCTTCTAGTGGACCTTTGGAAATACGATTAATGAGACTAAATTACTATAAGGCCAACCATTACTCAGAATGATCTCACCAGATCTAATTTCACACGCATAAACATGTACATGTCATCAGTTAGCTGTATTTTCCTACGGCTGTTTCACTTAGCTATAGTTTGAACTCTTCTTTCCATGATCTCATTTTAACTACTAACATAAGATAAGAGGAGAATCTGGCTTTTTGAAGATCTGAATAGAGGAGCCTATTGTATGAGAAGCAGCACAATGCTTCTAGAAGTAGTTTGGGAGAAGTGGAGGTGGGTGCTCAGAAGATTCCACTACGAACTATTTGAAAGGATGGGTCAATAGTCGGCATGTATTAAAAGGTTCCACTGAAATATAACCATGAATTTTCCATATGGTTATCACAGATGATTCGGTTTCGATTTTCCCTTTGTTGTTATTGTTGGCTTTAATGCCTCCCCCCCCCACACATACACACCCACGCTCAAAGAGAGGAAATTTATACATATAGACATTTACCAAAAAATACAAATAAATTGCTTAGAACACAGATATGTTCACATAAACGTTGGCAGATTGTGATGCTAATTCTTTTTTTGTCCTTTCCTTTTAGAAAGATCCGGAGGGATTACCCTTCCAAAATCCTCATCCAGCTGTGTGCAGCTCTGCTGCTGCTGAACCTGGTGTTCCTCTTGGACTCGTGGATTGCTTTGTATGACATAAGAGGCCTCTGCATCTCAGTGGCTATATTTCTGCATTATTTTCTCTTGGTCTCGTTCACTTGGATGGGCCTGGAAGCATTCCATATGTACCTGGCCCTTGTCAAAGTGTTTAATACTTACATCCGAAAATACATCCTTAAATTCTGCATTGTTGGTTGGGGTATGTATAATTTTTGCTCACACAGTGCCTGGGTTTTCTCTGCTTTTTCTCCAGTGTTTTGATTTTTAATCAGATAGAGACATTGATGAAGCAGGTCATACTTGGCAGGTTTCTAAAACAGCTTTATTCTCCTTTTCATGTTTCACTGCCCAGAGAACAACCTCGTCAAGTCTCTTTCTAGAACACCTGTATATTTACCCTGGATTGGTTATGACCACAACACTCTGAGGTTAGGGCTATGAATCCTCTTTGTATCTCCAGTAACTAGAACTGGGGCTGGCACAGAAGGTGCTCAATCAATTGAAAATATTAGCTTGGCGATAATGAGGCCAGACTGTCAGTCCCCAAGCTCCCAGCCAGCCTCACTCTGCTCTGTACCTCCCAGATTCACACATGTGCACGACAGTGTGCTCAGCAGGGTAGAGCGAGAGAACGTACAGATAAAACCTAATGTAACTTCATCACCACACCGGCCCGGTATTTCAGATCATGCCACCTGTCAGTGGTGGATCACAAAGTCTTAGACGCCCCCAAGATCTTGAAGGTTTATTCATTCAACTCCCCACCAAATGTAGGAGCCTCCTGGACTTGACTTACCCTTGACTAAAGATAATTTAACCTCTGCTTGAATTTTTCTATTGTAGGGGAGCTCATTACCTTCATTAAAAAACAAAATTCAGCTGAGTACATTTGAAAGATCTTACTGGCTTTATTCACAATTCATGAATCAGGCAGCATCCCGTCTAGCAGATAGAAAGGGGCTCTGAGGAGCTGTACCAAGTGAAAGACTTTTTATAGGCAGAAGGAAGCAGGAATAAGGAAGTCATTCTGGGCAATAAAACGGGTTGGTTATTGCAAGGTTACTTTCCTTCAGGGGTGGCAGGGGTCTATCAGGCAGGTTACCTACCTAGTGCTGATAAGGTGATTTCGGATTGACTGGTTTAAGATTCCATTTCTGGGAGAGCCGAAGACTTAACTCTGTAATGGAGTTAAGTCTCAGTTTGGTGACCTGTGGCTAGCATAAGCGAATCCATTTTGGGCCTGTTGTCTCGTTTTTAATACCTTACAAGGCAGCCAATGCCCATCTTCTAAAGCTCCGCAGGTCTGTTTTTCCATTAAGTTCACTTGGCTCTCTGGTGGCACTCCAGCGGTCTTGGTTTTGCTCTCTCAGGAGAAAAAATAAGAAGCTGATACCTCTTCTGCCAAAGAGTCCTTTAGATAATCTACATGTAATGTATATGTATAATGCTCTATTTCTCAATGTATTTTCACACAAGTGACCCCATAAGAGACAAGTCAGTGAAGTTAGCAAGGCAGTTACTGCTAATACCAGGTGAAGAACCTGGCTCAAAGTGATGACGTAATTTACCTTAATTTCCACAGCTCGAGAACAGCCGAGGCTGGCTTTCTAATTTCCTTTTTTTTTTTTTGCGGTACGCGGGCCTCTCACTGCTGTGGCCTCTTCCGTTGCGGAGCACAGGCTCCGGACGCGCAGGCTCAGCGGCTATGGCTCACGGGCCCAGCCGCTCCGCGGCATATGGGATCCTCCCGGACCGGGGCACGAACCCGTGTCCCCCGCATCGGCAGGTGGACTCCCAACCACTGCGCCACCAGGGAAGCCCTCTAATTTCTTATGCATATCCCTTCCACTGTATTATAGCCGCCATCCCTCCCAGACTCCCTCCTCTTCTTCAGGCTAAATATTCCTTCAGGGACTTCCCCTGGCGGTCCAGTGGCTAAGACTTCGCCTTCCAATGCAGGGGGTGCAGGTTCAATCCCTGGTTGGGGAGCTAAGATCCCACATGCCTCGGGCCAAAAAAACCAAAAAACAGAAGTGATATTGTGACAAATTCAATAGACTTTAAAAATGGTCTACATCAAAAGATATTTTAAAATATATGTATATTAAATAAATATTCCTTCAGATATTCCCTATGCAATAGGATTGCAGACCCTTTTCCTCCCTTGTCATCCTGCTTGTTATTATATCTTTGTGAAGAACAACACCTTTCTAGAAAGTCACTTATTCCCAGAAAAAGAAATCCCTGCCTCTGATCTTGGGCACGGATTCCGTCTTCTTTGTACAATCCTGAATGGTCAGATTCCCTTGTCAAGGAAAAGCTCCACGCCCCCAGTATTTTCTTTTTAGGAAGGTGTCTCGCTTAGGAAGTCACCATATGTCAGGGTCTCCGTAAGGTACAAATACAAAAGAATTAAATGAAATATTATGTTAGATGGTACCAGGTAGCCCAACCTGGCTGTCAGAAGGAATTGTTTTTTATTTACCAGAGCCTTGAGATTGTATGCCAGGCTGATCTGTGTGCACAGAGTGTGAAGTGTCAGCGTGGGGTGGGGAGTGATGGGGTAGAGGGGTGAGACGGACTCCTTCCCAGCCCAAGGTCACTTTAAGCGGGGAGGAGCCTTTTCATTATGCTTCCTCTTAGCCCAAGCGCCCTGGGAGAGCCAGTGAGAGAGCCAGTGTCGTGGCAATCAACACCCCCAAATCAATCAGGTCAGGCATCTCAGTCCATCAACGGGTTTCAGATAATCAGTTGAGGACTTTGGGGTTCATAATGAAAGATTTTCCAGAAGTTGCTGGTAACCCTAACAGGTTGATTCTTTGGTGTATATTTTGGAGTCCTTCACTTTGCCTGCCACCTGACCCTTAAAATTACATTCCAGATGGGTGTAAGTTAAGGCTAACACTAGCTACCATAGCAGACAAACCCTGAAATGTCAGGAGCAGGTCATTTCTTACTCATGTGCAGTCCAGTTAGCAGAAGTGGAGGGGTCTCTGGTCTTGTGATTTTTCAGGAGCCAAGCTGCTGGAGACTCTGCCTCAAGACAGGGCTTCCAAGGTCGCTCTGAATTTGGGAGAAAAGAGTAGAGAATCTCACTGGAGGTTTTTATGGGCTAGGCCAAGAGGTGGAGCAAATCACTTCTGTCCATGTTCCATTGGCCAAGACTTAGTCAAGTAGCCACATACACCTAGCTGTAAGAGAGGCTGGGAGATGGCCAGCCACATGCCGGGAGGAAGAGAAACTGGGTTTGGTGAACAGCTCACCAGTCTCTGCTATTTCAGAAGAAAATAGAACGTGATCTCTATTCTTTCTTCTCACCACCTTTGGTTATTAGAACTGTGTGTGACCAATGTTTCCCATCTTCCAGGGGTACCAGCTGTGGTTGTGACCATTGTCCTGATTATATCTCCAGATAACTATGGACTTGGATCCTATGGGAAATTCCCCAACGGGTCACCTGATGACTTGTGAGTACAAAGCCCCCCTCGGAATGTTAAGTGAACTGGAAAGCGGAATTCTCCAAGAAAGTGGAGGCTCTAATCAGCATATCAACTGGCTCTCATCCTAATAAAATCCAGTAACATTTACAGCAGGCTTTGCAGTTATATATGTAATGAGATCAGCTAGTTAGAAAAGCCATGCTACTATGTAAGTATTAAAAAAATGAATTAGGAGGAAGTATTTCAAAAATACTTTTATAAGCCTCTGATAAAAATAAAATACCAGCTACACTATGTTAGTAAAGACTCATGGAATAGAGTTACTAGGATCTAAAGGGGATAAAATCTTTTAATGTCTTCAAAGAATATTTTTTAAATACTTTCAATCACCAAGTGTCCTAAAATAAACCCTCTTGGAGTTTTTCCCCTAGAGCTATAAATGGCTGTGGAGATCAGAGGTTTTATCTTTTTTTTCTCTTGTAATTGTAGGAAAATGTTTCAGTAAAACAATATAGATTCATTGTTATCATTTTGAACCATATTTCAGCAAAAAAAACCATAATATGTTTTCCCTGTTTTTTCCCCCCAATTCCAGTTGCTGGATCAACAGCAATGCTGTATTCTATATTACGGTTGTGGGATATTTCTGTGTGATATTTTTGCTGAACGTCAGCATGTTCATTGTGGTCCTGGTTCAACTTTTTCGAATTAAAAAGAAGAAGCAACTGGGAGCCCAGCGAAAAACCAGTATTCAAGATCTCAGGAGTGTTGCTGGCCTTACGTTTTTACTAGGAATTACTTGGGGCTTTGCCTTCTTTGCCTGGGGACCAGTTAATGTCACCTTCATGTATCTCTTTGCCATCTTTAACACGTTACAAGGTAAGCTCTACAGCACTAAATACACACTGAATGACCCAGTCGAACTGAAAAATATTGCTACTAAAAGTTAGAGTATCTGCAAAGTGGCTTACTTAGTAGCTTAAGATATAATCATGGAAAAACAGATTTAACTTTGAGAAAGGGTGCTCTGAGAGCCTTGGAAGAAAGGCTAAATTCGTTAAATTCAAGAAGTGGTCCTTTTTTCCTCCTTATCCATCACTACCTCCTGGGAGGGAACAAACATATCAAGGGGAACCTACCAGGGAACTGTTTCTGGGAGAGTCACTCACTCTTCCTTCACCTGGTTCCTTACCTTTTTTTCCCTTTAACTTTTTTATTGAAGTAGAACATGCATACAGAAAAGTGCACATACCCATAAGTGTCCCCGTGAGGTCTCACCACTCTGACCTCCTAGGTCTGTGTTTGATTTGAAGACAATGATAAATGTGAAGTCAATGGCAGCAGCCTGGCCCAGTGCTTAATCCCACGCAGTTGCTCTGCCCTGACATGCAGCGGGAAGGGCAGGCTCTGTGTGTGACCCTTGACCTCGGAGCTTCCCCTTAGTTAATGAAGCCCAGCCGCAGTCATTTGGGAGCCCTCTTCCATTGTATTCTTTTTTTTTTCCTTTGGTCTTATTGTATTCTTTAGGAAAGCAAATTACTCATTCTTCTAGATCAGCATTATAAAAGAGTTGTCAGCTGTGATTAATTTTTTTTCTTTTTTTTTTTTTTTTTTTTTGGTTGCGTTGTGTCTTCTTTGCTGCACACGGGCTTTCTCTAGTTGCGGCGAGCGGGGGCTACTCTTCGCTGTGGTGCCCGGGCTTCTCATTGCGGTGGCTTGTCTTGTTGCGGAGCACGGGCTCTAGAGTGCAGGCTCAGTAGTTGTGGCGCACGGGCTTAGTTGCTCTGCAGCATGTGGGATCTTCCCAGACCAGGGATCGAACCCATGTCCCCTGCATTGGCAGGCAGATTCTTAACCACTGTGCCACCAGGGAAGTCCCGGCTGTGATTAATTTTTCATGGACGCACTTTGGCATTAAAAGCGGAGCAGGCTAATAAGTTTACGTTACAATAACAATCATTCGTGTCCCTGGGTTTCCTTTTACTCCAAATCCTCTGTGTTGATGCCTTTAATTGCATTCTCATCCACTCGTTTTCATCTTTTGCTGGTGGCTTTTAGCTCCCAGAGCATTCTCCTGTAGTTCTTTCAGGCAATATAGTTCATTAATCTGAGATTGAATTCAAATGCCTAATTTGGCTACCGGTTCTTATTTTATTCGGAGGAAGCCAGTTAACGTGCTTGCTGGGTACATACAGTTGTTCATTTTTACCTACAATGTACAGTTCCTGAACTGGTATATCCAGGTGTTGGACAACTTATAAAAGTTTTATTTGCCAACAATGGCATGCTAAAAGTAAGAGACACTTATTTTAAAGAGAAAAAATATATGCCCAAATCACACTAATCGTAAACATGAAAGCAAGGTACCTCCCCTCGCATATTTACCGTGGAAACTGAACCTGCCTCTTTTTCATTTCCCTAGAATGACTTCTCATTAGAATATGAGTGGACAGAAAGAATGTATTGTTTCATTTACAAAAGGGAACTAAAGCCTAATTCACAGGGCTTTGGGGTTGATAAAAGGAGAGATGTATACAGGTTCTGATTTGGGCCTTGGGTACCCCCATTTTGATGTCTCCCCTAATGCAACCAAGTGTAGCTGCCCAGGGTGGCAGGTGGACAAAGGTGTGCAGTACTCGAGATATCAGTCTTCAGGCTGGGCACGTGTACCCTACTAGAGGCAAACCTGATATTTTAACATGAAGGTTTTAAAGTAGATAGATTGGGGGCTGGGGAGAGGGAGAACTCAATTCGCCCATTCATTCTGCTAATATTTGTTCCCGTTCAAAGCCTTGGGGAGTGGTAGCGAGGGGGCTGTGTGGGGAGCCCTGCGCCTGCATGCAGTGGGGGGTGGAGGCAGAGCCTGAGGGCCTCTTCCCGTCTGTAGTGTTGTGGCCAGGACACCACTGGAGAATTTCCTTGAGGCTGTCACAGGGAGGCTGGAAGGTAAACAAGGCTATGGCTGCAGTGCCCCAGGCTTCGCAGGAAGGCCCAGGGAAGGAATATGGCTGTGGACTGGAGAGAAGGAGGGAGGGATGTGAGACAAAGGAGGAGATGGCATTTGACAGAACTTGGAAATCAATTACGCATATGGAGGGACGGGGAGGTAGGAGCTGTGGACTGAAATTAAAAAAGCACAGGGACTTCCCTGGTGGCCCGGTGGTTAAGACTGCACTCCCGATGCAGGGGCCCCGGGTTCAATCCCTGGTCAGGAAACTAGATCCCACCTGCCGCAACTAAGCCCTGGTACAGCCAAATAAATAAATATTTAAAAAAAAAAAAAAAGCACAATGTGAGAGCTGTGAGTTTCAATTTTCTTTGGGGGAATAGAGTCCGGGAGAGAGCCGCTCAGAAAGCTCTGAAGAACTGCTTCGAAGAGGTAAGGGGGGAGATCAGCATATGTGTGAGTTTGGAGAAGGGGTATGTACAGTCAAGCACACATCTCGGCAGAAGGTTACTGCTTGTCACAAGGCACAGATATCTTAGTTAATGCTTTTAGTGCTTTTCTAAGTGTGGGAAGATGCAAGAAACTGGGTTCATAAAATTTTCTCCTGAAAATACCTAACCATCCGAAGGCCTTTTCTACCAGTTTTCCCCGAGCACAGAGCGCCTCATGCCTGATCTCCATCCTGAAACCCTTTTAGGGTGTGTTGAATGTCAGTGACTGCAGTGGCTTATGACTCGATCCTTGTAGAGCTGGATGGCCAGCAACATTCTTTAGTTGGCAGAGCCTAGGTCTGAGCTGGCATCCTGGGTAGATGGCTCGTAATTCCAAAGATAGGGAAGGCCAATGACAGGATGTGAGAGGTGAGACAGTGAGTTTAATTTTGGACATATGGAGTGATATTCTTTTTACAAGTATTTTTTTAATCTTACAAAGAGAGTCCTCCCAGGGTGCCTTTCGAGAGCAAACTTTCCCAGGACTTCGGGCTTTATTTTCAATCTGCAAAATTTCATTTTGCCTATGGCTGCCAAAGGTTTTATCTTTTGTGCAGAGTAAGCTCATGACATTCAAGTCTTAGTTTGGAATTCATTGTGTTATGTTTTTCCCCCCCTCCCCATAGGATTTTTCATATTCATCTTTTACTGTGTAGCAAAAGAGAACGTCAGAAAGCAGTGGAGACGGTATCTGTGTTGTGGAAAGTTACGACTGGCTGAAAATTCTGGTACATATTTACCTTACTTTTTCTCCTTCCCTTAAAGCTTGAGGAAAAGATTGTATAAGCTAAGATCCAAAGCAATTAATGCCAAAGGAATATCGGGTCTGGAAATCAATGAATGGAGCCTGCTCGACACAAAATATCCATTGTGAACATTAGGGGAAAAAACCTAGTGAATTAAAAACCAATTACTCACATCTGGGAACTTAGTGAGCAATAGAATTAGTGGCCTGGCTGCTTCCTGAATGAAGCAACAGTGAAATTTTTAGAATTCATTTCCTTTCGAGTGCATGCTTTCCATTTGTCCAAAGAAATTTTTAATATTTACCTCCCTAACTTTTTAAGTCTTGACTCAACCTTTTTTCCACAGGTCCTGGTTGTCAGTGACTTCATTTATTTGTTATTGGGCCAGACTTTATATATAAGCCTTAGCATACATTTGGTTATTTTGAAGTTATTTTCAGCTATGCCCTCCTGGGTTATAGAGCAAATAGCTCATTTTTAAGAAAATAAGAAAAACGAGGTACTCTTTGAAAATCTAAATTCCTTTTGCATAAATATTACCCATGAATACAGACTTTGCAGTATTGCAAAGATCTGGTTGCACAAGATTGGAAAATGGCAGTACCTAGAGTTCCATCATTTGCCTGGATTGAAGAGCCATTAGTCATCACAGCAGGTTGATTTGTGTTCTTGTGAAGACAGTCCTTGGCTCTGAAATATTACCTAATTCAGAGGATATTTATAGACACAATCAAATTAGCTTGGCCTTTAGTTCCCAGAGAACATAGGTTCCTTTTAACCAGGCAGTCATTTAAAGGACGAATGTATACAGTCTTAAATGAAAATACATTTTATCACACCAACCTGTGAAATGTGGATTCTCTGTAAGATCTGGAAGCGAGAGATCAGTTGCTTAGAATGAGTTATGCTGTGACCTGTCTCCTGCATCTGAGTTTCAACATTCTGCCCTGTTTTTCTGTAATGCTTACCCTACTGTAGACTGGAGTAAAACTGCTACTAATGGTTTAAAGAAGCAGACTGTAAACCAAGGAGTCTCGAGCTCTTCAAATTCCTTACAGTCAAACAGTAACTCCACCCAGTCCACCACGCTGCTAGTGAATAATGATTGCTCAGGACTCACGAGCGGAAACGGTACGTTATGTCTCAATATAGTATTTCTCAAGCTAGTGCTTGTTGTATTAAAGCACTTTTATCCTTTAATGGCATTTTTGCTAAGCAAAGTGTATAATTACATGTATGACTAGTGGATCAAAATGTGGTTCCCTTATAAAAGAGAAAGTTTATTAATCCAAGTTCATTCATTTTAGAGCAGTTTTTTTTTTTTAAGATTTAGGGGTTGTTTTTTTTTTTAAAGATTTAAGTTTTCACGATGGGAATTGATGACGACCTAAAAGTTTTAATGTGGCAAATCCTGACTTAAGTATTGCCCAAAGACTTCAGTCCTATGCTGTTTCTGTGCAAGCAGTACCTAAAATACTCAGTAAGACTACATCAGTTTTTTAGTATATCTATAATTATACACATCTTCAACACTTTTAAACCTGCCTATTTTTTGCTTGTCATGTTTGTTCATTCTTTTCCACAGCGTGGCTGCCTTGTGACAGTGCCCAAATCCCCATGAATATATCAAATACTGGAAGATGAATTGTGACCTGTATTGGTGACTATATATGTCTCCAATATACATACAGATCATTGCTGCTGTGCCTCCTTTACTCATTAATTCTGACATTTCTAGCTAGAACTTCCATTACGTTTTCTTTCTTTCATAAGACTGGGCAGTTCATTTCTCATAAAAACTTATCTGTTTCTCTCTTCTTTGGCTTCTTAATATGTCTTTTGCATTTTTATAAAAACTTAAATTCTGCTGGTATACTTTCTCCTTTCCTGGAGAATTTGCCTTTACTTATCATTTTAGAATATTAGTTATTTGCATGACAAATTCAGATAAATTTGTGAGAAGGTTCATATACTTACCAGATAATTTTCTAGCCTCCCAAAGGTGGGAGGTCCTACTGGTTTGTATAGACTTTTAAGATACAAGAGGAGGGACTTCCCTGGTGGCGCAGTGGTTAAGAATTCACCTGCCAATGCCGGGGACACGGGTTCGAGCCCTGGTCCGGGAAGATCCCACATGCCGCGGAGCAACTAAGCCCGTGTGCCACAACTACTGAGCCTGCGCTCTAGAGCCCACGAGCATCGCAATGAAGAGCAGCCCCTGCTCGCCACAACTAGAGAAAGCCCATGTGCAGCAATGGAGACCCAACGCAGCCAAAGATTAATTAATTAATTTAAAAAATTGTTTTTAAATAAATAAAATACAAGAGGAGGTCTCTAAATCAAGGTTTCTCAACCTCGGCACAGTTAACATTTGGGGCTAGATAACTCTCTGTTGTGGGGCCTGTTCTGTGCATTTGAGAGTGTCTAGCAGCACCCCTGGTCTCCACCCACCAGGTACCAGTAGCACCCAGCCGTTCACCGCCCCCCCCAGCTGTGACAACTAAAAATGTCTTCCAGTATTGTGGAATGTTCCCTGGGGAATAAGATCGCCCCGCCCCCCAGTTGCTGAGAACCATTGCCGTATCAGATGAGAAACAGTTGCCATGGGGCCTTAGCTCTTTATTGTAGATACCAGAGGGAGAGCTGGGCTCTATGCCAAGTTGCTATAGCGGGAGTGACTCAGTGCAGGTAAACAGGGTAGAGGCAGTGGCAGTCAAGGCTGATTCATAAGTTAGTGGGAGAAACCGAGTTCAAAGTAGAGAAATCAGAGGTGTGAGCTGAGTCATCAAGATCCCTCAGAATCACAACGTATCAGTCAAACCTACTGGTTTGGATAGAAGTGTTTGGGGCTCTTAAAGCCATACTTTTCCATATTCTAGAAAGAACTCAGAGACGAAGCCTCACTTGCCTAGCCTACCAATATGTTGCCATCCTTCGGGGAATCAGATTGAATGGAGGCAGCACATTTTGCACAACTGTTTGACGTGGCTGACTTCGCACAGCTATTTTCCATGGCTGACAGTGAGGGTGGGGTACATTTTAGGTCAACAAAATGGCCACGTGTTTAATACCACATAACCTGCACATCAGGATCTGGGATGGATGACAGAAAAAGAAGCTGGAAGTTTAACAGTTTGTTTATTATACCAGGTCAAATTGTTCCTGCACAAGAATGTCCTCGAACCAAAATGCCTAAATCAGAACAGCAGCCTCGGACAGTCACTTGCCCATCGCTATGCCCAGAGGTGGAGCTGTGTTAGCCACATCCGTCACCTAGTGTGTGTGAATACTACCTATTTCAGTTATGCCTTGGAGGCTTGGCTACTAGCAGCCGTGTCACTCAGTACACAGGGCCACAAGCTCACAGTTTGGAAGAGACATCACACGTTGACTCTTTCGCTTCTGAGCCATGTAACCTTAAGCAAAGCACTTACTTTCTGACACCTTAGTTCCATCATCTGTGAAATGGGGATAATAATAGCACTCATCCCGTAGGGTAGTAAATGAGATAATTCTTATAAAGTTCTCAGCACTGCCATTATTAGTATAATTATGGCAGGAACTAACAGTTGGGCTTATTATTCAGCTTTCTACATTGTCTTCAAATGGTGTAACGGTCAAAAAGATGGTGCCAAGGAGCTAGAGGATCTCAGCAGCTGTGCCCACCCCCCCCACACACACAATTCAGGGCCTGCCTGGGATTGGGGAGGCCCACCTGCTCCCTGGCCTGGACTCTGAGGTTGGACTCTGTTGTTTCCTCCTGGGAATCAGTCTTATCCTGATTTAGTCAGAGAGGCTGGTTTAGTGTATGAGAGATGATTTTTTTTCTTGCCAGGACTGTTGTCACTCTGGGTTTCTCTGGTACAAAGTTTTACTTTATAGGAATCTTAGGGAACTGAGAACCTTGTGAGGGATCTCTGTTAACCTTTGGGAGAGACCAGAATATTACCTTAAGTTAAATTATACATACGCTACTACTTGAAGGCAATATATGTTCAACCAGAGTTAGGAAATGGGCCTTTTAAAATCAAAAACATTGCTTTGCTTCATATTTTGACTGTTTCATTTAAAAAAAGCTGCCATAGAGAGCTGGTTTCTGAATCATTCTCCAATTTGTTTTGCTTACTTTGAGTGGTCTTAGGAAAGGAATGAAAAGTAAATAAAATATGACAATATATCAGACATTTTTTTTAAAAAAGACATGCTCTACATGTGCATACTTAAGAATAAAGTGACGTTTGTTTATTTTGAAAATGCTTGCTATAGGAGCAGTTCCACGTGTAGATGTATTTCTGATGTATCTGTGGGGAGGAAGGTGATCTCCGCGTCCTACTCTTCCGCCATCTTCTCCTGTCCCCTGAAAATGCTTTCTGTGGATACTTTATGACGCTGATTTTGTTTTTCCTCATACAGCGAATGCTTCTACCGAGAAGAATGGTTTTTCTTTCAGTCTTCAGAATGGAGACGTGTGCCTCCATGATTTCACTGGAAAACAGCACATGTTTAATGAGAAAGAAGATTCCTGCAATGGTAAAAACCGTATCGCTCTAAGAAGGACTTCAAAGCGGGGAAGCTTACGCTTTATTGAGCAAATGTGATTCCTTTTCCTAAAATCAAAGCATGTTGCTTGACAGTGTGAAAATGTCCAATCTTATTTTTTACACAATGTGAGTTGTATGAAAATCAACTAATTTTATACTCAGCAACTTCTGGAGGAGCATAAGCTAATTGAGCGCAATGGTTGCTATTGGAAGAGGAAACCAAGACGTTATACCATGGTTCTTAGACATTTGTGATTTGGTTTCTCATCCTTCATTTTAAAAGAAGACTGGTTTTAAACAACACACTAAGAATAAGACTCATTTTTAAAAAATCAAAGTAGTTCATTTCCAGCCCCAGTTAAAGATGCTAAGTTATCTTTGATAACATATGAAGCCACTGTTGGCTTCAGCCTGTTGGTGAGTTTCGTCGTGCATGCCTTTGTTGTAAATAAGATAAATTCTAGTGACCCACATGTCAAAAATCTTACTTCTCCATTTTTGGTATTTATTTTCTACTGTGTAAATTTCTTTCTTTGTAGAATCACGGTTGTGCTGTTGTGTCTAATGTGATAATTCAGAAAATCCTTGCTGATTCAGTGACCTCTAAATCTCCTTTTGGAGATTATATGGGATGTGAAATACAGGAACTTCACTGAAATCAAGAAATAATGACGCCAGCCAGACTGGAAAAATGTAAGCGGATAGTGCCACAATTAGCTCATATAGTGCCTTGGAGTGACTTAGAAAAAGGTGCCCCCACTGGGCAGACACAGCCCCATGGGCTCGTGATTTGGCAAACAGAATGAGGGCCATATTTTTGCCCCACTCACCCTCTTGGATGCACCGTTGTTCAGGGTGGCACCTGTACAACCGTACATAGCATCCGATACTGACACCCATCTCCTGACCTCTTCCCTAATCATCAGATTATGGAAGCTGCACCAAGGTGTTTAGCTGAATACCTTGGGCACCGAGAGGGAAGGAACCGTAATCTAGACCATATGGTAGAAAAATCATGATGTGGAAGCGATACATACACTGCCACTTCTCAAATCCCCAGAGCCTTTCAGAAGAGGGGAGTAGAGTAGGATTACTTTTTAAAAGAGATGTACATTAAAAAAAAATCATATTGCTGTTCTTTAAAAAGCAACTGCATGGTACTTTGTTGATTGCTATGACTGGTACACTCTGGCCCAGCCAGAGCTTTAATTATTTTTTTTTAAAGAATTGTCTTGATGAGTGTATAGTGACAAGGGGGAGCAGCTATTGGGAACAGTGAACTATCCTGCAATGCTATTGTTTCCATATGTATCAAACCCTGATTGGTCCTAGTCATAGCGAGTCTGTCTTGCTTCCTACCTACAACTGCTTGAGCAGTGCCTCAAGTATGTCCTTACTAGGAACATTTCAAAAACCTTTAGTTAGGTCTTTCGCCAAGGTTCCCTTGCATATATTTCAAGTGAATGTTGTATCCCAGACTAACCACAGTAATAACGTAATACACTTCTGTGAGTGCTGATTTGTCTTTGCAATATTTCTTTTCCGATTTATTTAATTGTCTTGTATTTATACGTTAAAATTGACAAAAATGTTAAAATTGCCAAAATAAATTTGCAGTTAAGCCCTTTAAGTTCGAGAACTTTCACAAAAGGAAAACATTTGTGATCTCTTTCCCTGGTGGTGGAGCTTGGAAGCGGTAGGACCACCCTGAGGAAGGCAACTCGACAGTAGCATCCTTTGGCAGGCGGCAGGCACGCTGTGACCATGAAGTCGGAGCAAGGATTGTCCTGCCTCCCGCGATTGCTTTCTGAGGTCTCTTTTTCATTTTCCTCTTGCTCTTTCAAGATTATCTCTTTAACACACGTTGACATTGGCTCACACAAGCCCCAGATTTGGATCCCCTCCAAGTGTCTGCTTCCTCAGCATCAAACAGTAGGATTTCAAGAAGGTGAGGATCGGAACTGGGGTTTCTGGGGAGCTGATTAGCATATAGGAGCCACAAATGGGGAAAGCTGGCCTCAACTCCACAAGAGGTGTCTGAGCAATCTCTCCTTCCACGATGCTCAGTTGCCTCAAAGATGTTGAGTACTAATTTGATGAGAGAGGTGGCGAGATACTCTAGATTTGGGGGTGAGATATCAGAAACCAAATCTCCCAAAGCAGATTATGTAAACAAAGTGTACACAAAAGGATACACAATGTCTGACAACCTTTAGGTCCTGCCCCCCACCCCTTATTTTTCCTATTGTGTTTTGTGTCTGGCTACAGTCCTTAAGCCAAATTCTCGTCTGTATTTTTACTTCAGACAGATAAGGGGCAGGACAGAGAGAATGTTCCTGAGAAGCACCCTCCTTTGGCTTTCAAATTGGTCCCACAATCTGAGACTCTACTGAAGGAGACAAAGGTGGTGGCAATATGAGGAGGCAAGGAGTATCACAACAGTGGCCAGTATTTGAAGGAGTATTTTCTCAGAACATTCGAGAATTTTTTTTGTTTCGTTTTGTTTTTCCCCCAAAACACTGCATTCATTAATCCCACAAAGTAACTCTGTTAACTTCAATGAACAGCATCATGATTGTTCTCAGTAAAAAGGGTGAAATGTCTTCATTGGAGATACTGGGTTGTGTCTAATGAGGTCACCTAGGAGGCAGGTTAGTTTGTTGAAGGTCATTTCCACAAAGAGCTAATTTACTGAACAAGCAATTTATCAAATGGACTAGTGCGTTGTCACTTTGTCTCCATAAGAGCATTTTAAGGACTATTGAGTTTTTCTCTGCTTCAGCTCCTCGCTACTGCGGTTGGAGTCTGAAGGATGGACAGGAGAAAGATAAGACTGAGTGGACATAAGAACATCATCTTGAACGGGAAGAATTCTTAGCAGTATATTCTTTTTTCTTTTCACCTTAGTCTCTAGGTACAGCATCAAAAAGTTGGGGTGGGGCTTCCCTGGTGGCGCAGTGGTTGAGAGTCCGCCTGCCGATGCAGGGGACACAGGTTCGTGCCCCGGTCTGGGAAGATCCCACATGCCGCTGAGCGGCTGGGCCCGTGAGCCATGGCCGCTGAGGCTGCGCGTCTGGAGCCTGTGCTCCGCAACGGGAGAGGCCACAACAGTGAGAGGCCCACGTACTGCAAAAAAAAAAAAAAAAAAAAAAAAAGTTGGGGTGGACAAAAATTGAATACATTCTTCCAGAATGTGTTCTTTTAAATATATTTATAGGACTTCCCTGGTGGCGCAGTGGTTGAGAATCCGCCTGTCAATGCAGGGGACACGGGTTCGAGCCCTGGTCCGGGAAGATCCCACATGCCGCGGAGCAACTAAGCCTGTGCGCCACAACTCCCGAGCCTACGCTCCAAGAGCCCGCGAGCCACAATTACTGAAGCCCAAGTGCCTAGAGCCCGTGCTCTGCAACAAGAGAAGCCACCACAATGAGAAGCCCGTGCACTGCAATGAAGAGTAGCCCCCGCTTACCACAACTAGAGAAAGCCTGAGCGCGGCGACGAAGACCCAATGCAGTCCAAAATAAATAAATAAATAAAAATAAAATATTTATAGATATATACCTCGCTGTGAAGAAATCTTATGCTCCCTGGCGTTTCTCTCTTTACCTCTCAGTCTCAAACTAGCTGCAGGAAGCTGGAGCAGAGATATATTCAGCATTCTTTAAAATATTTTGATAAAAAACAAAATGATCTCCAGTCAACTAAAATTAAATTGTCATAGAAATTATTTGGCAAATTGGCTATTTTCAGCAAATTAATTCAGAACGGACCCTCTCTTCTGTGTCAAAGATGGCGTGCTTTTCTTTAGAGTCAAAGACCTGAACCCTCCAAGAGAAACATTTGTTGGTTTCCACCTTGGATGGTGACATGTGGCTCCCTGGGAACTTCCTTGGCAGAAGCCCCCCATGGCAGGACAAGGGGCAGACCCTCTGGTTGGGGTCAGAGAAGTTATACATGGTGCTACCTAAGGGTCTAGTTTCAGACTTTCATCTTTATAAAGATCATGAATCAGCTTCAGAAACAACAGCATACCCCATCACATTCCATATCTGATTCTTAACAAACATTTGAGAAATGACTCGGAGATGGGTTTCTATTGGGACACAACCAGAGAACGTTTTCATGGATATAGGGACGAAGATATGGAGGTTTTATATCTCAGGGACATAGAAATCTAAGATATGAGTCTGATTTTTATATAGCAGAGCTTGTAGTCCAAAAAGAATCACTGAAATTTGCTTGGAGATTTAAAAGCTAAAAAAGTAATAGCCTTCCTTCTTTTTGGTTTTATTCCTGAATTTCAAGCTTATTGAAAAATACAGCTTATATGATAATATACATTAAAGCATAGACCAAAGCCTAAGAATGTAGGCTGGCTATGCACCAAAAGAGGTATATGTGTGTAGCAGAATTTACAAAGAGACCAAGAGACTGAAAATGTTTCTATCCTGGATGGAAATGTCAGGTAATATGTAAAGGTCATCAGTTATTTTCCCCTATGGCTACAAAATGGACCCTTGAAGAAGAACTCACTGTGAACAAAGGCAGTAATGAAAGGAAGCAATAATCCCAGCTTTTAGTTACAGTATATGTGAGAGTTCTGTAAGAGTACATATTCACATTCCAAGAGATTTAATGGTGATAACTTAATGTCTAGTTTTATTTACCCCTAGACCATAGCAAATTTTGCATGGAGGCGCATCATGTGGATTGCTGCATTATTTAAGAGCCAATAGTAAGAAAAAGTGAGATAATGGGTTTGGTGCTTTAGTCGAGTGACACAGATTCATGTTATGGAATTTTGAAAATGAACTTGGTTAAGGATGATACATAGGGGACCCAGCTGAACATGACTTATTTTCTTTCATTCATTCATTCATTCAGTACCAATTGAGCTACAACTACATGCTCAACACTGTACCAGGTACGGTAGGAGATACCAAAACTGTTTCAATGAGTAACTTACAATCCAGTTAGAAAAACATGCCTCACGTGAAAACAATATGGGCAGTACATTGTTGTCAAATGATGATGGAACCAGCTGTGATTCATGAAGTACTTTCCTATGAGCCAAGCATGGTGCTGAGTGCTTTATATTCACCCTCTTGTTCAAAGCCACCCTAGGAGGTAGGTGCTATTATTATCCCCATTTTACAGGTGAGAACATTGAATATCAAACAGCTAAAACATCCCAAAGCTCGCACCACTTGTAAATGGCAGAACTGGAATTTGAACTCAATTTGAACTGACTCCAAGACCTAAGTTCTTACTAAAGAAATTGTTATGGGAATTCAGAGAATGGGGAGAGCTAATAGGGAAAAGCCGAGCAGGCCCTTAAAGCAAAGACAAGCTTCAGATAGGCAAGGAGGAGGAGGCCTACTGGGTCAAGCATACAGTAGATGCATGGAGACTAGCAAAGGGCTTGAGTTAAGGATATTAGCTGAGCTGTCCTCTGGAATTAATATGGGACCAGATTTTGGTGGAAAATGAATAGTGGGCAGAAGATTGTAAACACTGTGGGTAATGATAGGCCACGAGAAACTGTAATGTCGAGTTTCAAGTTGCAGGTCTGGAGATGGACTGCAGGCCAGGCTCGGTGAGCTTCTGCCAGGTGACTAGTGGCGAGGCCGCAGGCGCGGGGGGCAGCTGGGGGACCCTGCTCTGCCCCAGTCGCCCCCTCTCCTCTTCCCCCCGGGCCCCACTACTCTACTTCCGCTCGTGGGCGCAGACGCGCCAGGGGCAGAGCTACTATTATGGTCCGCGGAGGGGCGCCCAGGCAGCCGCAGTGGGCGGACCTATTTCTCCCACCTCTGGCGAGGTTGGCAACCCATTCCGGGGCCCTCTTAGGAAGGCAGCCTTATCCCCCGCCCGGAGTCAGTCCTTTATCTCCGCAGCTGCGAGCTTTCTGCTCCGCGACGGCGCATCTAGGGGCGGTGCTAGAGGGCGGGGCCAGGGATGGGGTTGTAAGCTCATCTCAGGGCTGGGCGGGGCCGCCAGCGACAGAGCGTGTTAGGCGTGTTCTGGGCCTCAGGCCCGGCTCCACGGATTCGGCTCCGCGCCGGGGGCGGGTCCGGGGGCGGGCCCGGGGCGTCCAGATGCACGCGACGGAAGGACCTATTTCAACAGCCCCCGCTGAGGTCGACGGCCGGCAGGGAGATAAGGGGCTGAGAGAGGCAAACGTTCCCGCCCGGAGCCAAGTTCCCCGCTGCTCTCGGGGGCCACCTCGTTTTCCTTCCCCCACTGGCCGCGACTCGGAGGGTTCCGTTCCGCGGCGGGGGCGCGGCCGGGGACTGGGCTGTGTGTCTGCTGCGGCAGGCGGGTCGTATAGAGTTCGCGGCCGGCCCCGAGGCCGTCTCACGACAGCCTGAAGACAAAAAAGGCTCGGCGGGGGCATCGTCGCCCCACGCCCGGAACCCAGTTCCCCACTTCTCTCGCGGGGCCGCGAGAGACCCGCGAGCGTCGGGAGCGCTACGGACCTGGTCAAGGCGGGGCAGCCGTAGCGCCAGCCCCTTTCTCCTCCTCCGCGCCTTTCAGCAGTAAGAAACTCTAGTTGGCTTGCTTTCCAATCATAGTTTGGTTCTGTCGTTTAAAAAAGTCCCTACCTCGTAACGCCGGGCTCCATCTCGAGAACTGACCGAGGCTGTGAGTGCTTGGGAACCGGGCCCGCTCGGCGGCCGCAGCCCGGGCGTTCCACCTCCTTGTAGCAGGTCGGACGCCGAGGCCCCGGAGCAACGCGGAGATGAGGAGCAGGAGCAATTCCGGGGTCCGCTTAGACGGATACGCGCGGCTGGTGCAGCAGACAATCCTGTGTTACCAGGTAAGGAGGAACCACCCCGAACTGCCATCTCGAGGCACTTATTCTCCTACCCAGCCCCCTCTCGTGTGCTGAGACTTTGTAGTTAAGAGGAAATTTCCTCTTTAAATCCGGTCCTTGCTGGCCGGTGGTTACTCCCCACCCCGTCCACTTTACGAGCCAGGGGACCTAAGGGCTGTGCGGCTACACTGCACAGGATTCTTTGACCGCTGTTTGGGATCGAAGATAGAAGGAGACCCCTGGGTGCCCTGGGTACAAAATGCGTCTTTCTGCATTGACTCTGCTGCTTTTGGATGGAAGGAGGTGTGTGTAGGTTGGACAGAGCACACTGAATGAGGATGGTGAGCTCTGGACTGCGAGGACAGTAGACGGGAGTGAAGAAACTCCTGAGGTGTGCATCCCACTCCGGGGTGTGTGGCGACTGCTGCTATTCTGCCCTTGAATTATCTTGTTAGAGACCCACCTGCGAGGGTCTTAGGGCTTACTCTGGTTGCCATTTTACAGATGAGAAAACTGCAGGCCAGAAAGGTTACTGCAGGTAGCAGGGTTAGACCCAGTGCAGGTCTTCTCCCAAGTTGGAGGGCATCTTCGAAGCTGCCCATGTAGTCTGAGGTATGGAATGTCTCCTGTTTTGTATTACCCGGCTAAAGTTATATCTGGGCCCATCATGTAAGACCACTGGACTATTTTTATTCCTAGTGAAGACAACAGCTATGTTGCTTGCCCTCCGTCAACGGCAATTATTTATAGGAGCTCCACGTCAGAGAAGGAAGTGGCCTTCCAGGGTAGAGGCCTGGCCTTCAAGTTGGGAGCCGTGGTCACTCCCAAGCCACTGACCCTTTTCCCTATAGCCAATTTCACAGCCTTGTTTCTTCATTCAGGAGATATTTATTGTGTCCCTATTATGTGCAAGGCACTCTGTCAGGTGCTGGGCCTACAAAGAAGAATAAATACTTGTAGTACAGTCAGATTTATGCGTAGGGAATAGGTCCAGAGTCCCTTGTCTGAAACTCCTGGGGTCAGATGTGGTTTGCAAGTCAGCAGTGTTTGGACTTTAGGAAGGTAATATACATATATATTCTCTAGTAACTGCAGTGAAGTCTAGGCAGCACCCTTAATCAAACACATTATTATTTTCCACATTGGAATATGAAGATTCACACTGAGTAGGAAAAGTAAAGACTGAAAGTAGTTTCACATCAGGTCACCTTTTGCTACCAAACGAGCTTGCTGCAAAATTATGAAAACACTTTAAATTTTCAGAGCATATTGGCTTTTGAAATTGCACATGAAGGACTGTGGTTCTTATTTTGGGAGCTTAGCCCAGTTTGGGGAGCAGGGAGGAGTCCTGGAAGAGACGATGTTCAAGCTAAGAACTGAAGAAGAAGTAGGCAGGCAAGTGGGGGTGATTTTTTTTTTTTGCCTTCCTCTTTGGAATATATTATAATTACTTCTACAAAGTGTTTTAAAAATCCAAGTTGAAAATCCTGGCCCTTCATTACTGTGATGGAAGGGGCTTTAAGGAGAACTGATCAAGCCTGGTTCTTGTGTCACACCTGGGTTTGAATCTCTAGCTCGTCCTTCAACTACAGGTGTAACCGTTTCCCAGCCTCTCTGAGACTATGCCCTTATCTGTAAAATGAGGATATAAACACCTGTGATTACTGCCCAGTATGTTGCCTGCCCCCCGCCCCAGTAGGCAGTTAGCAAATAGTTGAGTGCTGTTGATGGTGTTATGATTTTGATATAGGCCACACATATCCAGGCCACAAGTCCTCGCCTCACCACCCTGGCCCAGGATGCTCTTTTTCCTGAAGGCCTTGATACAGCTACTAATTGCTTTCTGGTCTTTGAACATAATTACGTCTCCTCATGGATTCTGTGAGATCCTTAAGCACAGAGACCTCATCAGTTTCATTCCTTTTGCATCAAGCAGTGGTCCAGGCACATGAAAAGTACCCTTAAGTCCTTGTTGATAAAATATGTTCTGCAGACTCTGAGCCATCCTAATGACCCAGCTATTGATCCAAGCTTACCTTCCCTCAGGAGCAAAAGAACTGTCTTCCCATTAAAGCAAATCTGCAGCATTGGACTTTCCTCTCCAACATTTTAATGATTAAAAAAAAGTTGTCTGAGCCTTTAGTTGTATTTATTTTGGGGGTAGTTCGTGAGAAGCCCTCATGTTTGCCCTGTTTTTCCCTTCCTGACTGCATAGTCAAGCTTTTCTGGTTAACCAGAACACTCCAAGTACGGTTCTGTTGGAAAATCCCGTGAGTCTGCACATGCAGAATCACTCCTTCCCACTTTCCCCCACCTCGCATCCATCCCGCCCCAACAGCTAGTTTTCACAGTTGTAGAGCCCTAACCCATTTAGGGCCTGGTCATCTTTTCTGAGTGATCTTAGGCAGGTCACCTATCCACTGTGTAAGAATGAATGAGCAATTTTATGTTATGCATATTTTACCACAATAAAAAATGAATGAGCTGGACTCTGAATGAGTGGTTTCTAAAGTTTATACTATATTTCCCATCCCCTGTAGATAGGTGCAGATGTTTATGAGGCAGTTTCCATTGTCAACTGGTACCAGGCTGACCTCTTTCTGATTTGTTCGTTTTTTTTAAAGTATAGTTGATTTACCATATTAGTTTCAGGTGTATAACTTGGTGATTCATTAGTTTTATAGGTTATATTCCATTGAAAGTTATTATAAAATAAGGGCTATATTTCCCCGTGCTGTACAAAATATCCTTGTAGCCTCTTGATTTTATACATAGTAGTTTGTACCTCTTAGTCTCCTACCCCTATCTTGTCCCTCCCCCCTTCCCTCTCCCCACTGGTAATCACTAATTTGTTCTCCATATCTGTGAGTCTGTTTCTGTTTTGTTATATTTGTTTGTTTGCTTTATTTTTTAGATTCCACATATAAGTGATAAAACACAGTATTTGTCTTTCTCTGTCTGACTTATTTCACTAGCCTAATACCCTCTAGGTCCATCCATGTTGTTGCAAATGGCAGAATTTCATTCTTTTTTATGGTCGAGTAGTATTCCATTGTATATATACACCACATCTTCTTTATCCATTCATCTGTTGATGGACATTTAGGTTGCTTCCATATCTTGGCTATTGTAAGTAATGCTGCTATGAACATTGGGGTGCATGTATCTTTTCAAATTAGTGTTTTTGTTTTCTTTGGATATATACCCAGGAGTGGAATTGCTGGATCATATGGTAGTTCTGATTTTAGTTTTTTGAGGTCCATACTCTTTTCTGTAGTGGCTGCACCAATTTACATTCCAACCAGCAGTGTGCTAGGGTTCCCTTTACTCCACATCCTCACCAACATGTTATTTGTGGTCTTTTTGGTGATGGCCGTTCTGACAGGTGTGAGGTGGTATCTCATTGTGGTTTTGATTTGCATTTCTCTGATGATTAGTGATGTTGAGCTTTTTAAGTTGACATCAACTTACATTGATTTCACTTGTTAGAAATCAGTGTTAAATATACCAAACTCGTAATTATTCTTTTGTTAGAGGCAATACTTTGTTCAGATCAGCTAGCATATCAACTAATTCCTTTTCCCGTGTCTGTGAAAGAGAATTTTTTCCATTAGTCATTTGCCAAATGTACTTACTGCTAAATAATAAAGATTGACAAAACCAAAAGCCAGTTTTTTAAAAAGAGTAATAAAAAGGCAATCACAATAGATGTAAAATTTTAAATTAACCAGATAATGGAAATTAATTTTTAAAAAATTTTAAAGATATATGTGATTTATAAGACACAAAACAGAGGATACTGAAAGTTTGAAAGTAATTAGTGATATACTAGGCAAGATATACTAGGCAAATATATACTAGGCAAATGCTAGGCAAAAATAAGTTGGAGTAATTATATTGATACTAACATCAGACAGATAAGCTTTTGAAATTTAAAAGAATTCTATTAGGGATTAAGAAACGTTATTACTAGATGATAAAAGGATAATTCACCAAAAAAAATAGAGCAGTTTTAAACCCACGGAATACTAACAACATAGCTTCAAAATGTATAAAGAAAAACTTGACTTAATTGTTAACAAATCCATAACCATAGTGGGAGTTTTTAAATACCCTTCTCTCAGATACTAATAAAGCAGAGAAATAATTAGGACATAGAAAATTTGAACACTGTCATAAGAAACAAACTTGATCAAGTATACATACGTAGAATTCTGTGCCCAACCAGTAGAAAATACTTATTTGTTTCAACCTTGCAAAGTATATTTTTCAAAAATTGATGACAAATTAGAGTATAAAGGAAACCTCAAAAAATACTGAAGAGTCAACTTTATGCATACCACATTTTTTGACCAAAATGCAAGAAAATTAGCAATAAACAATGACTGCTAACGCCCCCCCCCCCCCCGCCAAATATGTTTGGAATCCTACTAAGCCCACTTCTAAATATATTTAAACAGGTAATGGATATGTACGTCATGAATATATACACACACATATATATATGTACATATATGATGTCATGGATCTAAGAAGAAATTATAATGGAAATTATAAAATATTTAGAACTGAATAAAAACAAAGGCATTCCAAATACCAATTTATGGAATATAGCTAAAGTGGGATGTGAAGAGAAGTTTATATCCTGAAATGTATAAGAAAAGAAGAAGGATTTACAAATTAATGAACTCAAGTTGAGAAAAGGACAACAGAGTATACCCAAGGAAATAGATGAAAGGAAATAATAAAGACAAGACCAACAATTAATGTAACATAAAACAAATAATAAAGATTGACAAAATCAGAAGCTAGTTTTTTAAAAAGACTAATAAAAAGGCAAACTTCTGTCAGGGTTGATGGGGGGATGGGAAAAGGGACAAATAGACAATATTAGGAGAAAATGGAAAAATACTATGAACAATTTTGGGCAGTAAATTTGAAAACGTAAATGACAGTTTTCTAGATAAATGTTACCAGTGTTAAAGCAAGAAAAAATTACATCCTAATTAGACTATAACCATTAAAGAAAATTGAATAAGTGAAAAAATTCCTAGTCCAAGATGAGTTTATAGACTAGGACCAAGGAACATTTAGAGGTTTATTTATTCATTCATCTTTGAAGGCTAAGGAATTTGGCTTTTATTCTGAGTGGGAAGGGAAGCCGTGAGAGGGCTTTGAGCAGATGAGTGGCATCATCTGAATGATGTTTGAAAAGAATCACTCCACCGGCTGCGTGGAATATAAGGTGTCAAGATGCACAACAGGGCGACCAGTTAGGAAGCTTCTGCAATTGGAGCATGATGGCTCAGACAAGGGTGGTTGTAGTGGAGACAGATAGGAATGGTTGAGTTTGGGGAAAATTTCATAGGTAGAGACAAGTTTTACTGGTGGACTGAGTGTACGATGTATGGAAAAAAGTCAAGAATGACTCCAAGATTTTTGGCTTGAGTAACTGGTAGGATGGAATTGCCTTTTACTGAGATGGGGAAGATTGTGGAGGAGCAAGTTTCTGGGGGAAGATAAGGAGTTTTATTAATTTCGAGGTGACCATTAGACATCCAAGTGGAAATGGTAAATAGGCAGTTGAATGTATGAGTCTAGAAGTCAGGGGAGAGGTTAGGGCTGGAGATGAAAATCTTGGAGCTGTTGGTACACATATATGTAATGAAAGATAATGAGACTGGATGAGATCACAGGAGTGAGTTAAACAGAGAAGAGATGATATTTAAAGAGGAGCTTTCCAAAAATGGAGAGCTCCGGAAGATGAGGAGGGAACACCAAGGGAGACTGAGAAGCAGCAGATGAGGAAGGGGGAAAACCAGCCAAGGGTGGTTGTCATCCTAGAAGCCAAGTGAGGAAAGTGATTCAAGGAGGAGTATCAGATGGGGGAAAGACTAATAATGGGTCAAAGACAAGTAGCAACAAGACTGAGAAGTGACCATTAGATTTAGCGGTGTGGAAGTTGTTGGTGATCTTGTCATGCAGTTTATGTGAGTATTAGAGGCAGAAATTGGTTGAGGGGAGCTCGAGAAGGGACGAACAAGAGCTAAAGATTGCGTTGAAACGATTCTTTTGAAGAGTCGCTGTAAAGGAGAGCAGTGGTTGGGTGGAGATGTGAGCTTGAGAGGGGTTTATTTGAGAAATTATATATCTGGTAGAAATGATCCAGTAGATAGGGAAAAACTGATAATGCAAGAGTGAGAGTGGGAATTACTGGAGCAGAGAGAGTTTATCCATCAAAACAAGAGGGAAGGCAGGGTACGCGGACTCAGTGTTCTCTTTTGATTGCTTCTGCTTTCTCAGTGAAACACAAGGCACCGTCATTAGCAGAGAGTGAAGTTGGAGAGGAGTTATCAGAGGTTTGAGGAGAGGGGAGAAGGTTTGAAATTGTCCTTTAGGAGAAGAAGGGAATGGATGGTCCAGGGATTTCTAGTATGATTGTTGGACAGCATTAAGGGTCATTAATTTCAAGCAAGTTCAACCAGTATGGCTGTGGTTTTTTTTTTCCAGCTGCGCAGGTGCACCCCCAGCGGTAGGCAAAGAGTCAGATTTAACCAGAGCTCGGGTTTTTGCGTGGTGACTACAATGGAGTGAGAGAGGGGCAAGAGATTAACAGATAACCCCTATCTTAAATAAACTGTTTCAGATAAAAGATAAAGAGGGATAACTACCAACTCCTTTTATGTGGCCAATATCCCAAGATACCATGGCCAAACAAGACGCAATGAGAAATATTATTTATGGAGGAAATTCACTTATAAATATTGATGCAAAAATATAAAGTAAATTATTAATAAAATGAAGCCATCAATGTATTAAAAATACAGCATAATCAAGTAAAGTTTATCTCAGTAACACCAGGAAATTTTCTTTAAGAAAATCTATTAATATAACTTACCATATTAATAAAGGAAAAAAAGCCTGCAACTTTATCTGTAACATTTTCTTTCTTTTTTAAAAAAGGAAGGAATTTGTACCGTTCCTTCATGGTGGAATACTTTCATTTGTTGGATCTGAGTGATGGGTATTGGTTATATTGTTCTCTCTGCTTTCCTGTATGTTCGAGATTTTATTAAGTTGTAAAAATTAAGGCCATATTAATAAACATAGTCTAGGAGTAACCCAGGAGTCAGCTTGGATTTCTTCTTTTCCCTCATGCCCCACCAAAAAGTGAGAGAATGTCCTAATGAATTAGATCACCAAAATCTCTCTGCGCTCCACCCACTTCTGTCCCTGTCCACTGCCCCCACCCGAGTCCAGGCCACCATCATCTCATGCCTGGACTGCCCCTCTAGCCTCCTGATTAGTTCCTTGCTTCCACTCTTGGCCCCTCCTCCCCAGCAGTAAGCAACCTTACATCAGGCACCAGACTACACTGCTCTCCTGCCTACAACTTGCCATGGCTTTCGTCACTCCTAGAATAAAATGCAGAGTTCTATCAAACTTTGCAGTCCAGCTGCAGCTCACCAGCTTCTCACGCACCATCAGTGGTGTGCTGGTAAATGCTTAACAGCTGGCTCAGCTGACTTGAAAACGTGACTTTGTCAAGAGCCATACCAGGAGGGAGAAAATGAGAGAAAACCACCCCCAATCTCTCATGCCCAACAGCAAACTCTTGATCTTTCCCAACAAATCTGGGTACCACCACCCATTTGGAGCCCCAAGTCAGCAACCCAGGAGTCTTTTTGGCCCCTTCTTTCTTCCTTTCCCACCTGTATCTATTCCATCACCAAGCTCTGCTGATTCTATCTCCTGAACGTCTCTCGAATCCATCTGCTGCTTCTGCTCTGCTCTATCGTCACCGCCCTCCTTGTCTAAGCTGCCAGCCTTGCCAGTCTCTACCCCGGTACTAGCTTCCCAGCCTGTTTTCTCTCTGCAGCTACTCTCAGTCCCCTCCCGGTATTTCTCCTGACTGCAGCCAAAGTGGTCTTTTCCAAAGCAGGTATGCCCTCCTGCTGCACCCTCACTCTGGGTAACATCTTAACCTCTCTTCCACCCCGGCTCCACCGGGGGAGCCCTCCCTCCCCTCCCTCCTTGATGCCCTCACAGCATGACACACATCCCCTTTGCTGCACGTAACCGAGTTGGAATTTTACATCTATTTGTGTGACTTAAAATGAATGAATTCCCACTAGGCTATAAAGTCCGCTGCACAGGACCAAGGATTTCTTTTTAATTACCATTTTGTCCTTAGCACTTAGTGTCTGGCAGTTGTAGAGATTTTAAAAACAGTTGTTGATTGAATGAATAAATGAATGAAATAAAATGCTTAAACCACATAGTCTATGTGCTGTAGTATGTGCAGTTAACAAATGACCACTGCTCTTGTTATTATTATTCATCAGACCTCTACCATACAACCATCATTTGGGGGTTCTTAGAACCTAATTGTATGTCCATAAAAAGAGACTGGGCCAAAGTTGCTGCAACCTATCCGTTGTCCTTAGTTCAGTTTAATCTAGCAGGAATTTATTTAATAGTCAAGATGGGAATGAGAACAGTTGTGGACCAGGGCATACACAAGCATTCCCAGCAGCCCTGAGTTCAAAAAGGGCAGAAATGACATTTTTCGTCCATAGTCAGAAAAGGACTGTCTGACAGATGATTGTCTGGTCTGTGTGTCGAAGATTCGAGAAAGAGAGCACTTGATAGATAACCTAGTATCAACCCCAGCCCTGCCTTCTGCCATCTCCCACTTCAGTTCTTTTTAGGTGCAGCCAGGAGGGGGGCTTTTGCTGTGCTCTTTTCAGGACAGCCTTTAAATATTTTAGTGCCAGATAAAAACATTAGAGTAATTCAATGAAAAAAGTCCTTGAATCTTCCATTTACAAATAAAGGACCATAATAGACCCGTAGGAGGGAAATCTCTCCCAAGTTTCGGAGGGATCCAAAAGGTCATGTAGATCACCTAATCTCCTTTTACAGTTGAAGAATTCCAGCCAAGGGAGTTGAGGGGACCTTTTTCAAGGTCATCCTTTTGGTGAGCTGACAGCCCTGTGATAAGTGCTCCGTCTTGTTGGAAACAGGCCAAAGAGTAGAGATAAATACTTTAGACATGCCAGATTGCTGTGAAATAAAGTTATTCACTAATAGAGTGAAGTAAATATCACATCTGCCTCATAATAGGTAGGGAGAACATAATGTTCATAAAATACATTTAGAGAAGTGTTCCTTAATCAAATGGGTTACAGACCCATTTGAGAATTTGATGATGGGTGAATATCTTATCTTCTCCTGGGAAAAATGCTCCCATAAAAGTTCCAGGAGTCTAAGGACCTCCAGCTCCCTGCCCCCACAAAGCCCATCTATGGACTCCCGGAGAGCCCAGAGGCAGAGTGACAGGTGTGATGACACCATGCTCTGAACCCGAACCTGATGGAATAAAAGTCATTGAAAATATCGAATGGTGACATTTGCGATTTTCCTGTTCAGGTGAAAGGTTACTAGTGTGGCACCCAGTAATCCCTTGATACCTCGGACTTAAGGCGTGGCCAGGAGGATTCTGACAGCCCTACTGAGTTTGAATGTGTTCTATAAGTTTCCACAACACCAGGCTAAGGACTGATACCTCAAGCTAAGGAATTGGCAAGAGAGTCAAAGAATTAAAATCTCCTAAAAGAGTGGTAAAGTCATTTGCACATTTGATTGTAGCTGAGGGGCCCAGAATGGTTTCTGTGAAGTTTGAAAGTTTTAAGATGAGCACTGGGATCTGGAACGAAGCTAGAACAAAGCTAAAATGAAGTGGATGCCTGCAGCGCTTGGCCTGCGACCCAGTTTGTTTCTCTGTAAGCCATCACTCAGTCGTATGAGATGATACAGATGCGTCGGCCCAGGGCAGCTTGCAGCCTGTGCTTTATTTGTGAACCCAGAGGGGGAAGTCTAATCGGCAGCAATTTAGAAAAAGACATCATTTGCAAGTGAAAATTGCACACCTGTGATCTCCTTAGGTAAAGCATGAGGCTGCTGCATGTTAGAGCTTAAATTTTCAACATTATTCTCTGAAAGCTTGAGGTTTACATATCAAATTATGCAAAACCTATCTTTTTTTTTTTGCGGTGCGCGGGCCTCTCACTGTTGTGGCCTCTCCCATTGCGGAGCACAGGCTCCGGACGCGCAGGCTCAGTGGCCATGGCTCACGGGCCCAGCCGCTCCGCGGCACGTGGGATCTTCCCGGACCGGGGCACGAACCCGTGTCCCCTGCATCGGCAGGCGGACTCTCAACCACTGCGCCACCAGGGAAGCCCAAAATCTATCTTTTAAACTAATGGAAAAGGGGCTTCCCTGGTGGCGCAGTGGTTGAGAGTCCGCCTGCCGATGCAGGGGACACGGGTTCGTGCCCCGGTCCGGGAAGATCCCACGTGCCGCGGAGCGGCTGGGCCCGTGAGCCATGGCCACTGAGCCTGCGCTCTAGAGCCCGCAAGCCACAACTACTGAAGCCCGTGTGCCTACAGCCTGTGCTCTGCAACAAGAGAAGCCACCGCAGTGAGAAGCCCGCACACCGCAACAAAGAGTAGCCCCCGCTCGCCGCAACTAGAGAAAGCCCGCGTGCAGCAATGAAGACCCAACGCAGCTAAAAATAAGTAAATAAAATAAATCTATTACAAAGTAAATAATAAATAAATAATGGAAAAAAGAAAGGTTATTCACACAGCCAGTAGTCTCAATTACAGATGCAGTCATTTTAAAACCAATGCTGATGTCATTCCCACTTTAAAAAACCTCTCCCAAGTCCAAGGCATTGCCCTTCCCCATCTCCTTTAACATTTCAAACAGTTGCTAGAACAAAATTCCCATACAACAAGTGAATTTAACCAGTTTTCGGAGTTTTTGTAATAGAAATTCTCACATTCTATTTTTTGCTTTACCAGCACAGGGGTGGTAGGGAACAGGGGGCTGGGGGGAGTAATCATGTATTTTCAATATTTATCTTAGTTTCCTTTGGGCATTGCATTTGAATAATTGAACAGTATATTCCTCCCTTGGAACTGAGCAAGTTGGTGGGATGCACTTAGCGATTCTTAATCCAAAGGAAAGAGGTCTAAGGGTAGGAGTTAGCTGGAGGCCTCTGACCTCTGTCCCTTGGAGCATAGGAAAGGGAGCTTCAGGAAGGCTTCATGGAGGAGGGAGCATGTGAAGGAGAGGCGTTTGCTGGAGAGCATTACAGGCGGGGAGAAGAGTGTGTGCACAGGCCCAGAAGTGCGAGAGCAGAGCATGTGCAGGAAATACTAATTGGGGTTTTCTGGGGAGCTAAGGAGGGAGCGACGGGTGATGAGGCGGGATGTGAGAGGAAGAGCCAGCACATGATGAGCCTTGTATGGCTACCCAAGGGACTTCGGTTCTACCTTGTAGGGTCGGAGAATTCTGAGCAGGGCAGTGAAGGCTTGAGATTCTAGGTCTTTCAGTGACCTCCCTTTGTGGAGGATGGATTGGAAGGAAAGCAGTACTAGAGGTAGAGAGATCAGTAAGGAGCTATTCCGATTTTCTTTTGGGACGGAGGGAGGGGAAGAAGGAATCTATCCTCTCTGTGCCGTTTTTGGTGGGTAGATGACAGCATCCATCTGTGTGCCCTCCAGGTAGAAATTGAACTGCAAAATGTTAAATTAAGTAGTTTGGTGCTACCATCTAGCTTATGTATTTTACCTTAATATTGCCTCAATCTTAGATTTCTTTAATAGCATCAAATGTTTTTACGGTATCTAGTTCACTGTGGCCAGTTAATAGGCATTTGTAGTTGTATCTGTCAGGATTCTTTCAGATGTAACTGACACAAACCCACCTCAAATGGCCTTTAAGCACAAAAGAGAATTTATTGCTCAAATAACTGAAAATCCCAAGCGACTGGGCTAGGTTCAGGCATGGCTGGATTTAGGAGCTCAAATGACCAAGTATATCTCTTTGTATTACTTGGCCCTGTTTGACTCAGAGTGGGCTTTATTCTCTGGCAGGCTCATCTCAGGTGGTGGCAGAAGTGGTCCCTTGGCAGCTCCAGGTTATAGTCTTTCAGATTGGTGCCCTCTGTAGAAAGCAAGCTTTTCCTATAGTGCCCCTAGAGAAAGTCCTGACTGTGAATGGCTCTCAGTTGGTCCAGCTTGGGTCGTGTGCACATCCCTGAACTGTGCCTAGATTGGCCAGGCTGGGTCACACGTCCTTCCCTGCAGCTGGGGTTGTGGCCAGGGGTCAGGCAGTTATGGGATCAACCCTGCCTCCCCTCCCCAGAACCACTACTGAATCAGAGCAGGGGAAATTATAGGCCATTACCAGAAAAGGGGGGAACAGTTACTGGATAGGCAGAGGCAACAGTGGTTTCCATTAGAATGGGGATGAAGTAAAGGGCCCGAGGGGTCCCGACCCATGGTCTCCAGTCTGCTTCGAACCCTCCTTTTTATACAAAAGGAAACCAAGGGCCAGAGAAGTTAAGTAATTCGCTCAAGATCACATAGCTAATAAGTGGCAGAGCAGATTTGAACCCAGGTGTATCTTACACAGTGTGGGGGCTGTGGCCTTAAACACTGCATTATGTTCCGTGCCTCCCTTGAGGAACGGCCTTCAGGGACCTTCTGCACAAATAATACCAGAGACTGAGCTCACATTACCTACAACCCTGTCCATTCTATTTGGAAAATTCTAAATATTAGGAAGCTCTTACGTTGAGTTGAATAGCCAAAAAAATCAAATCCCTCTTTCAGAGGACAACCTTTCAGCAATTTGAAGATGCTAACTTGCTCTCCCTTAAACCTTCTCTAAACACCCTATTCTCCCTTCATGAGCTGTGGCTCTCAGCCTCTTCATAGCCCTGACCAACCTCTGGGTATGTTCCAGGTAGGGAATATCCCTTTTCAAACATGGTGTTTGGCAGTGACAGTATGCCAGGTGTGCTCTGCCAGGCTGGCAGTTCAGCGAGACGCTCATTTCCCTTGTTCTGAAAACTCTACTTCCATTAACATAGCCTTGATTTTTTGGTATCCACTCACATGCTGTTCGTAGGTCGTTCGTTGTTAAAACTTGCAGGCAGTGTTGTATAGTTGAAATTTCTTGTACCTAAATACTGGGGCAAGATGTGGCTGGGTCAAAGGGTAGCTGCTGGGATGGGGGAGTGGGGGGGGTGATTTGGAAAAAAGAGAAGAGGTTCTGTTTAAAGAGTTGTTGGGGCCCTGGGAGTGGGAGTGTATGTGTAAAGGGAGCTGAGTCATCTCAAATGTGTGGGAGTGATTGCTACTAAAATTAGTTAAGCAGACATTTATTGAACACGTAAGCCCAATAAATAAATTCTTGTTGAATTGTATCTAGTTTTGTTTCCACCTGTTTTCTAAGTCCTTAAGTGTTCTGCTGTTCTGGGTCAGCATCCACTTTGCAGCCCTTACCTGCCCCTCCTCTCACATGCACACGCCTTCTTAGGAGCAGTGGATGCCACCTTTTCAACATCGCTGCTCTCTTCTGTTGTTAATCCTCCCCATCCCCGATTGCTCTCAGTATCATCTTGGTATTGCCACCAACCAAGAAGATTGTATAAGTGTTGTTTCTTGAGCGTATATGACGAAGACTTGAGCTTTTATTATCTTTATTTTTCAGGTTGATAATTTTAACATTGAATATATGTTTTTAAACTACATACCCACCACCCTAGGGAGCCATGTACACTGTCTTCTTCGGTCATCTTGTACCACTGTACCGTTACCCTCAGTGAAATTCACTGCCCTAACTTCTGCCTCCTTAAACTTCACCTCTGTCCTTTGAGTTTACTATTCTCCGTTTCACCCATCTCATCTCTGAATCTAGGGATAAGCCATTTCCTATGCTTGAAGCAGCTCCCCTGTTTTACCCACTTTTCTACTTATAAAGCAAAAATGAGGATTTACCACCTGTTTGAATCATTCCCAAGATTCATGCTTCTTCAGAGTTTCCTAAAGAAAGACTACAGTTCTATGAATTTTAAAACATGTATAGAGTCACGTAACCACCACCATAATCAAAATACAAAGCAGTTCCTTCGACTAAAAAATCTCCCTCCTGCTACCTCTTTATAGTCACACATCCCACCCAACCCTAATCTCTAGAAACCGCTGATTTGTTCTGTGTCACTATAGTTTTGTCTTTTCAAGATTGTCATGTAAGTGGAATCATATGGTATGTAACCTTTGAGAGTGGCTTCTTTCACTTAGTATAATGCCCCCGAGATTCATCCAAGCTGTCGTGTGTATCAGTAGTTTGTTCTTTTTCATTGCCGAGTAGTATTCATTATATGGACATATCACAGTGTGTTTATCCATTCACCCGTTGAAGGAAATTTGAGTTATTTACAGTTTCTGGCAGTTATGGATCGAGCTGCTTTAAACATGCATGTAGAGGTTTGCATTTCTCTAGGGTAAATACTTAGGAGCAGGTTTGCTGGGTCATAGGGTAAGTGTCTGTTTAACTTCATTAGAAATCGCCAAACTCTTTTCTAGAATGGCAGCACTATTTTGCATTCCCACCAACAGTGTATGAGGATTCAAGTGGCTCTATGCCCCTGTTAACGCTTAGTATTGGCATTAGTTTTTCTATACTTTAAATTTTCATTTATTTACTTATTTATTGAAGTATACTTGATTTACAATGTTGTGTTTCTGGTGTACAGCAAAGTGACTCAGTTATATATATACATATTCTTTTTCATATTCTTTTCCATTATGGTTTATTACAGGATATTGAATATAGTTCCCTGTGCTATACAATAGGACCTTGTTGTTTATCTATTATATATATAGTAGTTTGTATCTGCTCATTCCAAACTCCTAATTTATCCCTCCCCACCTCCTTTTCCCTCTGGTAACCATAAGTTTATTTTCTATGTCTGTGAGTCTGTTTCTCTTTTGTAAATAAGTTCATTTGTATCATATTTTAGATTCCACATGCAAGTGATATATGGTATTTGTCTTTCTCTTCTGACTTACTTAGTATGATAATCTCTAAGTCCATCCATGTTGCTGCATATGGCATTATTTCATTCTTTTTTATGGGAGAGTAGTATTCCATTGTCTGTGTATACACACACACACACACACACACACACAAACACACACACATATATATATATCACCCATCTTCTTTATCCATTCATCTGTTGATGGACATTTAGGTTGCTTCCATGTCTTGGCTATTGTAAGTAGTGCTGCTGTGAACGTTGGGGTGAATGTATCTTTTCAAATTATAGTTTTCTCCAGATATCTGCCCAGGAGTGGGATTGCTGGATCACACGGTAGCTGTCTTTCTAGTTTTTTAAGGAACCTCCATACTGTTTTCCATAGTGGCTGTACCAGTTTACATTCCCACCAACAGTGTAGGACGGTTCCCTTTTCTCCGTACCCTCTCTGGCATTTGTTATTTGTAGACTTTGATGATGGCCATTCTGACTGGTATGAGGTGATACCTCATTGTAGTTTTGATTTTTTTTTTAATTAATTTATTTTTCGCTGTGTTGGGTCTTCATTGCTGTGCTCAGGCGTTCTCTAGCTGCACTGAGTAGGAGCTGCTCTTCGTGACAGTGTGTGAGCTTCTTGTTGCAGTGGGTTCTCTTGTTGCGAGCACAGGCTCTAGGAACGCAGGCTTCAGTAGTTGTGGCTCGTGGGCTGTAGAGCGCAGGCTCAGTTGTTGTGGCACACGGGCTTAGTTGCTCTGCGTCATGTGGGGTCTTCCCAGACCAGGGCTCAAACCTGTGTCCCCTGCATTGGCAGGCGGATTCTTAACCACTGTGCCACCAGGGAAGTCCCTAGTTTTGATTTTAATAATTAGCAATGTTGAGTATCTTTTCATGTGTCTGTTGGCTATCTGTATGTCTTCTTTGGAGAAATGCCTCTTTAGGTCTTCTGCCCATTTTTTGATTGGGTTGTTTGTTTTTTTGTTATTGAGTTGTATGAGCTGTTTGTATATTTTAGAAATTAAGCCCTTGTCAGTTGCATCATTTGCAAATATTTTCTCCCATTCCGTAGGTTGTCTTTTCATTTTGTTTATGGTTTCCTTTGCTGTGCAAAAGCGTGTAAGTTTGATTTGGTTCCATTTGTTATATTTGCTTTTATTTCTCTTGTCTTGGGAGACTGATCTAAGAAAACATTCTTACATTTATGTCAGAGAATGTTTTGCCTGTGTTCTCTTCTAGGATTTTTATGGTGTCATGTTTTATATTTAAGTCTTTAGGCCATTTTGAGTTTATTTTTGTGTATGGTGTGAGGGAGTGTTCTAACTTCATTGATTTATATGTGACTGTCCAGCTTGCCCAACACCACTCGCTGACGAGATTGTCTTTTCTCCATTGTATATTCTTGCCTCCTTTGCCGAAGATTAATTGATCATAGGTGTGTGGATTTATTTCTGGGCTCTCTATTCTGTTTCATTGATCCATATGTCTGTTTTTGTGCCAGTACCATGTTGTTTTGATTACTGTAGCTTTGTAGTATAGTCTGAAATCAGGGTGGGTTATACCTCCAGCTTTGTTCTTTTTCCTCAGGCTTATTTTGGCAATTCTAGGTCTTTTATAGTTCCACATAAATTTTAGGATTATTTGTTCTAGTTCTGTGAAAAAGGTCATGGATAATTTGACAGTGATCGCATTTAATCTGTAGATTGCTTTGGGGAGTATGGCCATTTTAACAATATTCTTCCAATCCAGGAGCATGGGATATCTTTCCATTTCTTTGAATCATCTGTAATTTCCTTAATCAATGTTTTATAGTTCTCAGCACATAAGTCTTTCACCTCCTTGGTCAGGTTTATTCCTAGATATTTTTTATTTTTATTATTATTTTGCGGTACGCGGGCCTCTCACTGCTGTGGCCTCTCCCGCTGCGGAGCACAGGCTCCGGATGCGCAGGCTCAGCGGCCATGGCCCACGGGCCCAGCCGCTCCACGGCATGTGGGATCCTCCTGGACCAGGGCACGAACCTGCGTCTTCTGCATCAGCAGGCGGACTCTAAACCACTGCGACACCAGGGAAGCCCCCTATATATTTTTTTTATGTGATTTTAAAAGGGGTTGTTTTTTACTTTGCCTTTCTGATATTTCATTGTTTGTGTAAAGAAATGCAAAAGATTTCTGTTTGTTAATCTTGTATCCTGCTACCTTGCTGAATTCGTTTATTAGTTCTACTAGTTTTTGTGTGGAGTCTTAAGGGTTTTCTGTATATAGTATCATGTTATCTGCATATAATGACAGTTTTACCTCTTCCCTTCCAATTTGGATACCTTTTATTTCTTTTTCTTGTCTGACTGCTGTGGCTAGGACTTCCAATACTATGTTGAAGAGAAGTGAGAGTGGGCATCCTTCTCTTGTTCCAGATTTTAGTGGGAAGGCTTTCAGGTTTTCACCATTGAGTCTTATGTTGGCTGTGGGTTTGTCATAAATAGCTTTTATTATGTTGAGATATGTTCCCTCTATACCCACTTCGGTAAGAGTTTTTAACATGAATAGATGTTGAATTTTATCAAATGCTTTTTTTGCATCTGTTGAAATGATCATGTGGTTTGGCAGTATTTTTTTATTTTAGCCATTTCAATAGGTAGGTAGTGCTATCTCACAGTGGTTTTAATTTGCATTTCCTTAATAGCTAATGATGTTGGCCTTTTTAAAAAAATTTTATTTATCTATTTTTGGCTGCGTTGGGTCTTCATTGCTGCACACGGGCTTCCTCTGTGGCGAGCAGGGGCTGCTCTTCATTGCAGTGCACGTGCTTCTTGTTGCAGTGGCTTCTCTTGTTGTGGAGCACGGGCTCTAGGCACGCGGGCTTCAGTAGTTGTGGTTCACAGGCCCTAGAGTGCGGGCTCAGTAGTTGTGGCGCACTGGCTTAGTTGCTCCATGGCATGTGGGATCTTCCTGGACTAGGGCTCGAACTCGTGTCCCCTGCATTGGCAGACAGATTCTTAACCAATGTGCCAACAGGGAAGCCCTTTTCAAGTTTTTTTTCAACCAATTTTTAAGTAAGTTGTTTTCTTACTGTTGAGTTTTGAGAGTTCTTTCCATATGCTGGATACAATTCCCTTGTTGAACATGTGACTTGCAAATAGTTTCTCCCAGTCTATAGCTTGTCTTTTTATCTCTTAAGTGTCTTTCACAGAGAAAAAGGTTTTAATTTTGATAAAGTCCAGTTTATCGATTTTTCTTCTATGGATGGTGCTTTTGGTGTCATGGCTAATTTTGCCTAATTTTAAGTCATGAAGATTTTTCTTCTATGTTTTCTTTCTTTTTAAAATTATTTTATTTATCTATATTTGGCTGCCTTGGGTCGTCGTTGCTGTGTGCAGGCTTTCTCTAGTTGTGGCGAGCGGGGGCTGCTCATTGTTGTGATGTGCGGGCTTCTCATTGCGGTGGCTTCTCTTTGTTGCAGAGCACAGGCTCTAGGCACGTGGCCTGCAGTAGTTGTGGCACGTGGGCTCAGTAGTTGTGGCTCGCGGGCCCTAGAGCACGGGCTCAGTAGTTGTGCCGCATGGGCTTAGTTGCTCTGTGGCATGTGGGATCTTCCCAGACCAGGGCTCAAACCTGTATCCCCTGCGTTGGCAGGCAGATTCTTAACAACTGCGCCACCAGGGAAGTCCCATCTTCTATGTTTTCTTACAGAAGTTTTATAGATTTACATTTTACATTTAGATCTCTGATCCATTTTGAGTTAACGTTGTGTAAGATGTGGGATTTAGATTCAGATTCATTTTCTTGCATATGGATGTTCATTTGTTCCAATACCATTTATTAAAAAGACTGTTCTTTCTCCCTTTGTGTTTAGACCTTTGTCAACGGTCAATTTGTCATATGTGTGTGGATCTACTTCTGGTCTCTATTCTTTTCTAGGCCCTATGTCTGTATCCCTTTTCCTCTTGTTAGGTGCACACACATTTAGGATTATTATATCTTCATAGGAACTGACCCTTTCATTATTATGTAACATCTCTCTGTATCCCTGGTCGTTTTCTTTGCTGTGAAGTCTACTTTGTCTGATGTTAATATCTCAATTCGTTTCCCCTCTTCTCCCTATGCTGAAGAGTAGGATTTCAGTTTATTACTTTAACAATTTTTTTATAAGCCCCAAAGCAAAAGGCAAGTAATTCATCACCATTTTAATCTCTGAGCACTTTAGATTCAGTAATGATTCGGCTGTGGAGGCGGCAGGTGGGGGTGTTTCCCAGCCCATCACAGCTAGCAGGTGACGTCACCATGACAGCATAGTTGTTCACAATTATTCATATAATAATTGTTCACATAGAGGGCAGACAGCAGAAGCAAGAAGAACTACAATTCTGCAGCCTGTGGAAGGAAAACCACATTCACGGAAAGATAGACAAAATGAAAAGGCAGAGGACTTTGTACCAGATGAGGGAACAAGATAAACCCCAGAAAAACAACTAAATGAAGTGGTGATAGGCAACCTTCCAGAAAAAGAATTCAGAATAATGATAGTGAAGATGACCCAGGACCTTGGAAAAAGAATGGAGGCAAAGATGGAGAAGATGCAAGAAATGTTTAACAGAGACCTAGAAGAATTAAAGAACAAACACCTGGAAGAATTAAAGAACAAACAAACAGAGATGAACAGTACAGTAACTGAAATGAAAAATACACTAGAAGGAATCAATACCAGAATAACTGAGGCAGAAGAACGGATAAGTGACCTGGAAGACAAAATGGTGGAGTTCACTGCTGCGGAACAGAATAAAGAAAAAAGAATGAAAAGAAATGAAGACAGCCTAAGAGACATCTGGGACAACATTAAATGCAACAACATTCGCATTAAAGGGGTCCCAGAAGGAGAAGAGACAGAGGAAGGACCCGAGAAAATATTTGAAGAGATTGTAGTCAAAAACTTCCCTAATATGGGAAAGGAAATAGCCACCCAAGTCCAGGAAGCACAGAGAGTCCCAGGCAGGATAAACCCAAGGGAAACACACCAAGACATATAGTAATCAAATAGACAAAAATTAAAGACAAAGAAAAATCATTGAAATCATAAGGGGAACACGACATAACATATAAGGGAACTCCTATAAGGTTAACAGCTGATTTCTCAGAAGAAACTCTACAAGCCAGAAGGGAGTAGCATTATATATTTAAAGTGATGAAAGGGAAGAACCTACAACCAAGATTACTCTACCCGGCAAGGACCTCATTCAGATTCGACAGAGAAATCAAAAGCTTTACGGACAAGCAAAAGCGAAGAGAATTCAGCACCACCAAACAAGCTCTACAACAAATGCTAAAGGAACTTCACTAAGTGGGAAACACAAGAGAATAATAGGGCCTACAAAAAGAAACCCATAACAATTAAGAAAATGGTTATAGGAACATACATATCGATAATTACCTTAAACGTGAATGGATTAAATGCTCCAACCAAAAGACACATGCTCGCTGAATGGATACAAAAACAATATATATATGTATATATATAGTATATATATATATATAATATATATATACTATACATATATATGTATACATATATACATATATATGTATATATATATATATACCATATATATGTTGTCTACAAGAGACCCACTTCAGACCTAGGGACACACACAGACTGAAAGTGAGGGGATGGAAACAGATATTCCATGCAAATGGAAATCAAAAGAAAGCTGGAGTAGCTATACTCATATCAGACAAAATAGACTTTAAAATAAAGAATGCTACAAGAGACAAGGAAGGACACTACATCATGATCAAGGGATCAATCCAAGAAGAAGATATAACAATTATATATGCACCCAACATAGGAGCACCTCAATACATAAGGCAACTGCTAACACCTGTAAAACAGGAAATCGACAGTAACACAATAATGGTGGGGGACTTTAACACCTCACTTACACCAATGGACAGATCATCCAGACAGAAAATTAATAAGGAAACAGAAGCTTTTAATGACACAAGAGACCAGATAGATTTAATTGATATTTATAGGACATTCTATCCCAAAACAGCACGTTACACTTTCTTCTCAAGTGTGCACAGAACATTCTCCAGGATAGATCACATCTTGGGTCACAAATCAAGCCTCAGTAAATTTAAGAAAATTGAAATCATATCAAGTACCTTTTCTGACCACAATGCTATGAGATTAGAAATCAATTACAAGGAAAAAAGCATAAATAACACAAACACATGGAGGCTAAACAATACATTACTAAATAAGCAAGAGATCACTGAAGAAATCAGAGGAAATCAAAAAATACCTACAGACAGATTACAACGAAAACACGATGATCCAAAACCTATGGCATGCAGCGAAAGCAGTTCTAAGAGGGAAGTTTATAGCAATACCAGCCTACCTCAAGAAACAAGAAAAGTCTCAAATAAACAATCTAACCTTCCACCTAAAGGAACTAGAGAAAGAAGAAGAAACAAAACCCAAAATTAGTAGAAGGAAAGATATCATAAAGATCAGAGCAGAAATAAATGAAATAGAAACAAAGGAAACGATAGCAAGGATCAATAAAACTAAAACCTGGTTCTTTGAGAAGATAAACAAAATTGATAAACCTTTAGCCAGACTCATCAAGACAAAGAAGGAGAGGACTCAACTCAATAAAATTAGAAAAGAAAAAGGAGAAGTTGCAGCGGACACCACAGAAACACAAAGCATCATAAGAGACTACTACAAGCAACTCTATGCCAATAAAACGGACAACCTGGAAGAAATGGACAAATTCTTAGAAAGGTATAACCTTCCAAGGCTGAACCAGGAAGAAATAGAAAATATGAACAGACCAATCACAAGTAATGAAATTGAAACTGTGATTAAAAATCTTCCAACAAACAAAAGTCCAGGCCCAGATGGCTTCACAGGTGAATTCTATCAAACATTTAGAGAAGCGCTAACACCTGTCCTTCTCAAACTCTTCCAAAAAATTGCGAAGGAAGGAACACTCCCAGACTCCTTCTATGAGGCCACCGTCACCCTGATACCAAAACCAGACAAAGATACAACAAAAAAAGGAAATTACACACCAATATCACTGATGATTGTAGATGCAAAAATCCTCAACAAAATACTAGCAAACAGAATCCAACAACACATTAAAAGGATCATACACCATGGTCAAGTGGGATTTATCCCAGGGATACACAGATTCTTCAGTATATGCAAATCAATACATGTGATACACCATATTAACAAATTTATGAATAAAAACCATATGATCATCTTAATAGATGCAGAAAAAGCTTTTGAAAAAATTCAACACCCATGTATGATAGAAACTCTCCAGAAAGTGGACATAGAGAGAAACTACCTCAACATAAAAAGGGCATATACAACAAACCCACAGCAAACATCATTCTCAATGGTGAAAAACTGAAAGCATTTCCTCTAACATCAGGAACAAGACAAGGATGTCCACTCTCACCACCATTATTCAACATAGTTTTGCAAGTCCTGGTCATGGCAATCAGAGAAGAAAAAGAAATAAAAGGAATACAAATTGGAAAAGAAGAAGTAAAACTGTCACTGTTTGCAGATGACATGACACTATACATAGAGAATCCTAAAACTACCACCAGAAAACTACTAGAGCTAATCAATGAATTTGGTAAAGTTGCAGAATACAAAATTTATTTATTTATTTATTATTATTTTTAAAAATTTATTTTTGGCCGCATTGGGTCTTCATTGCTGCACGTGGGCTTTCTCTAGCTGTGGCAAGAGGGGGCTACTCTTCATTGCGGTGTGTGGGCTTCTCATTGTGGTGGCTTCTCTTGTTGTGGAGCATGGGCTCTAGGCACACGGGCTTCAGTAGTTGTGGCTTGTGGGCTCTAGAGCACAGGCTCAGTAGTTGTAGTGCACGGGCTTAGCTGCTCCGTGGCATGTGGGATCTTACCAGACCAGGGTTCGAATCTGTGTCCCCTGCATTGGCAGGCGGATTCTTAACCACTGCGCCACCAGGGAAGCCCTGCAGGATACAAAGTTAATGCACAGAAATCTCTTGCATTCCTATACACTAACAACGAAAGATCAGAAAGAGAAATTAAGGAAACAGTCCCATTCACCATTGCAACAAAAAGAATAAAATACCTAGGAATACACCTACTTAAGGAGGTAAAAGACCTGTACACAGAAAATTGTAAGACACTGATGAAAGAAATCAAAGATGACACAAACAGATGGAGAACTATACCATGTTCTCGGATTGGAAGAATCAATATTGTGAAAATGACTATACTATCCAAAGCAATCTACAGATTCAATGCAATCCCTATCAAATTACCAGTGGCATTTTTTACAGAACTAGAACAAAAAAGTTTTAAAATTTGTATGGAGACACAAAAGATCCTGAATAGCCAAAGCAGTCTTGAGGGAAAAAAACGGAGCTGGAGCAATCAGACTCCACGACTTCACACTGTACTACAAAGCTACAGTAATCAAGACAGGATGGGACTGGCACAAAAACAGAAATATAGATCAATACAACAGGATAGAAAGCCCAGAGATAAACCCACGCACCTATGGTCAACTAATCTATGACAAAGGAGGCAAGGATACACAATGGAGAAAAGACTGTCTCTTCAACAAGTGGTGCTGGGAAAACTGGACAGCTACATGTAAAAGAATGAAATTAGAACACTCTCTAACACCATACACAAAAAATAGACTCAAAGTAGATTAGAGACCTAAATGTAAGACCAGACACTTTAAAAGTCTTAGTTGAAAACATAGTAAGAACACTCTGTGACATAAATCATAGCAAGATCTTTTTTGATCCACCTCCTAGAGTAATGGAAATAAAAACAAAAATTAACAAATGGGACCTAATGAAACTTAAAAGCTTTTGAAAAGAAACCTACAAACAAGACAAAAAGACAACCCTCAGAATGGGAGAAAATATTTGCAAACAAGTCAACAGACAAAGGATTAATCTCCAAAATATATAAACAGCTCATGCGGCTCAATATTAAAAAAACAAACAACCCAATCAAGAAATGGGCAGAAGGCCTAAATAGACATTTCTCCAAAGAAGACATACAGATGGCCAAGAAGCACGTGAAAAGCTGCTCAACATCACTAATTATTAGAGAAATGCCAATCAAAACTACAATGAGGTATCACCTCACACCAGTCAGAATGGCCATCATCAGAAAATCTACAAACGACAAATGCTGGAGAGGGTGTGGAGAAAGGGAACCCTCTTGCACTGTTGGTGGGAATGTAAATTGATACAGCCACTCTGGAGAACAGTATGGAGGTTCCTTAAAGAACTAAAAATAGAATTACCATATGATCCAACAGTCCCACTACTGGGCATGTACCCAGAGAAAACCATAATTCAAAAAGATACATGCACCGCACTGTTTGTTGCAGCACTGTTTACAGTAGCCAGGTCATGGAAGCAACCTAAGTGTCCATGTACAGGTGAATGGGTAAAGAAGATGTGGCACATATCTACAGTGGAATATTACTCAGCCATAAAAAGAAACAAAATTGAGTTATTTGTAGTGAGGTGGATGGACCTAGAGTCTGTCATACAGAGTGAAGTCAGTCAGAAAGAAAAACAAATACCGTATGCTATCACATATATATGAAATCAAAAAAATGGTTATGAAGAACCTAGGGGCAGGACAAGAATAAAGATGCAGACGTAGCAAACGGACTTGAGGACACGGGGAGGGGGAAGGGTAAGCTGGGATGAAGTGAGAGAGTGGCATGGACATATATACACTACCAAATGTAGAATAGATAGCTAGTGGGAAGCAGCTGCATAGCACAGGGAGATCAGCTCGGTGCTTGGTGACCACCTAGAGGGGTGGGATAGGGAAGGTCGGAGGGAGGGAGACGCAAAGGGGAGGAGATATGGGGATGTATGTATATGTGTAGCTGATTCATTTTGTTATACAGCAGAAACTAACACACCATTGTAAAGCAATTATACTCCAATAAAGATGTTAAAAAAAAGTACATATATACAATGGAATATTAGCCATAAAATGGAATGAAATTAGGTCATTTGTAGAGAAATGGATGGATTTAGAGACTGGCATACAGAGTGAAGTAAGTCAGAAAGAGAAAAACAAATATTGTATATTAATGCATATATGTGGAACCTAGAAAAATGGTACAGATGAACCCGTTTGCAGGGCAGAAATAGAGACACAGATGTAGAGAAAAAATGTATGGACACCAAGGGGGGAAAATGGCAGGGGTGGTGGTGGTGGTGGGATGAATTGGGAGATTGGCATTGACACGGATACACTAATATGTATAAAATAAACTGTATAAAAAAATAAAATAAAATTCAGCAATTCAAAAATAAAAAGTATTACTGAAGTGTCTAAGGCAGGTACAGATTTTGTGATGTTGGTCAGCTTTTAATATTCATAACTTGTGATTTCTTTCCTTGGTTTAAATAAATATAATTTTCATACCTAAAAAGTAATAGTGATAATAATTATTCACATAATGGTTGTTCACAGTTATTTGCTTCTCACTCCTGGGAGAGGCTTCCACATCCTTACCCTGTGGAACTTAGGAATGGCCATGTGACTTGCTTTCAACAATGAGACGTGAGAGGAAGTGATATGTGTCAGTTCTAACCAGCAGCTATAAGAGGCAGCTCATCGTTCACTGTCTGTCTTCTCCTCTGCCATGAGATGGGCAGTGTTGTGGGCATAACGCTGTCCCAGGAGCCTGGTTCCTAGATGGAAGGTAACACAGAGCAGAACCACAGCTGAAAAGGGATGGACACAAGACATGGGCGAGAAATATAAGCCACCAAGATTTTAGTGTTGTTATGACAGTATAGGGGCCAAGCCCTGGGCCCAGTCCATTCTAAGCCTTAGGGTCCTACCCTTTTTTCCCATAAACAGGAGCCAGGAAAGGCACTTCCCCTAAATTAGAAATGAACAAATGTTGGAGAGGGGCCGACAAATGACTGGATTTAAAAGAGAAACTGCCCAGCTGTTGGCCCCTTGCCCTTGATGAAGCACCGTTTATGTTAGGCTCATCTGTTTTGGACCTCTTCTTCTACAGTTTAAGGATGTCATTGTCAGTTTCCCTACAGCAGGAGTGCTGAGTCCCAGTGCAGGTCTGTGCTACCTCCTCTAATACTGCATTGGGACACTACCGTTGACTCTTTGTAGCTCTCCTCGTAGCTGCCCCCTCCTCTTCCTATAAGGGCGCTAATCCCCTTCATGAGAGCTCTGCCCACATGACCTGATTATCTCCCAAAGGCCCCACTTTCAAATACTGTCACATTGGGAATTAGATTTCAACGTATGAATTTTGGGGAGACACAGTCTTTCAGTTCATAATAGTAGGTATTCCTTTTGCTGAGTGCAGCAGCACTCTAATTTAACATGGCTTGTGTATGCAGTTTTGAATATGGGAATCCCCTGAAACACCCAGACTGCTTCTCTGTAGTGGAATGAGGCTGAGACAGTTTAGCTCTGGGTGGGGATGAACTAATCCACTTATAGTTAAACCCAAACTAAAGAACCAAAGAGGTGGCTTTCAGTTAACAGTGACATTTCATAATCCAAACCACACTTGGCGCTGTGTAAGCGGTCACTGCTGTGTCATTGGAAGGCTGTTTGTCTCAGTGGACTCACGGTTGATGGGTACGCCAGGAAGGGGCTGAGTTCTTTCTGTGCACCTCCTGATGGTTTCCTGCCCTGAGTTTATCCAACAGGACCCAGAACAGATAAAGATGCTTATGCTATACCTTGTTGGTGCATAGTGATTTTTTAAAAAAGAACTCCAATAGTCCACTATTGGAATGACTCATACCGTCCCTCAGCCATTCCTAGACTTCACTTCTGGTTGACTTTAATATCATTGATCTGTAGTTGTTGGCTGTAGAACAGTGTCAATACACTGAATGCTGCTGCCCCTGAAGGCCCATCAGTTGCGTTTTAGATGTTTTTGAAGAGGGCATAGATTAAAGAGGAAGTCAAATATTTAATTCCTTAGGTGGGATCATCTGAAACTATGCCAATATTTTTTTTACCCAGTAACCTTGGCAGTATCACTTTGAAAGTACCCAGCAGCGTTTTTTAATGAGCCCTCTTGTAAATAATTTGGTACCCTTTTGAATAATAATTTAAGCTGGCAGGGTTCTGATTGCTATGATGTATTTTATTAGATACATATTTCTTTGCATAATTTCAGGAAAGTCAACAGAGGCTTTATCTTTATGTGACTCTTTTCCTATCTTATCCATTTTATTTCTAGGCACAGAGTTTATTAAGACTAGATTCTTAAAAAAGTAATAGCTTTATTGAGATATAATTTACTCACCATACAATTCATCTAGCATGTACAATTTAGTGGGTTTTAGCATATTCACAGAGTTGTACATCATAACCACAGTCAAGTTTAGAACGTTTTCATCACCCCCAGAAAGGAAAAAACCTGTTAGCAGTCACTCACTCACTCACTCCCCATTTCCTCCCATCCCACTCCTACCCACAGCCCTAGACAACAACTAATCTACTTTCTATCTCTATAGATTTCCTATTCTGGACATTCTGTACAATTGGAATCATACAGTACGTAGACTTTTGTGACTGACTTCTTAGTGTAATGTTTTCAAGGTTCATCCATGCTGTAGCATGTATTAGTACTTCATTCCTTTTTATTGCTGAATAATATTTCATTGTTCGTATGGATCACATTTTGTTTATCCATTTATCAGTTGATGGACACTTGGGTTGTTTCCTCTTTTGGGCTACTATGAATAATGCTGTGATGAACATTTCTGTACACTTTTTGTGAAGGTCTGGCTTTTTAGTGACTCAGCTGCCCTTTTAAATACTGGTGATACCATAGCTACATAGGAACCCTGATGGCCACCCCCTTTTAAAAATAATTAATTAATTAATTAATTTTTGGCTGCGTTGGGTCTTTGTTGCTTTGCTTGGGCTTTTCTCTAGTTGCGGCGAGCGGGGGCTACTCTTCGTTGCGGTGTGCAGGCTTCTCATTGCGGTGGCTTCTCTTGTTGTGGAGCACGGGCTCTAGGCGCGCAGCCTCAGTAGTTGTGGCTCGCGGGCTCTAGAGCGCATGCTCAGTATTTGTGGCGCACGGGCTTAGTTGCTCCGCAGCACGTGGGATCCTCCCGGACCAGGGATCGAACCCATGCCCCCTGCACTGGCAGGCGGATTCCCAACCACTGTGCCACCAGGGAAGCCCCTGATGGCCCCTTGCTCGGCACCTCCTTTTTAAGGTAGGTGGCTTCCCCGGTCACACAGAGCTAGAGTGGTAGAGTGGGGCCTCTTGCTCCCATGTTCAGTGCTTTACTAAATGGTGTGGAAACACAAAGGGAGAGGAAGATCTAATTGTGTAATGCACATTTGTAAAAGCCTTGAAGGCTTTTTCTGTTTGCTGTTTCTTCTGTTCGTTACTTACAACAGTATGGTCTGGTCTGAAAGCCAAAGAACAAGTACTCACAAGTTAGAAGATCCCTCAGAGATTTTTTTAGTCTAATATCCTCGTTATACAGATGAGAAAACCAAAGCCTAGAAAAAGTGATGTCATTTCTCACCCAAGATCACACTGTTGGTGGCAGGGTCTCTTCACTTCTCATCCCGGCCCTCGTGCCCCGATTAGGGTGAGCGTTCATTGCCCAGGAGCTAGGTGAAAGGCCGTGCTGAATCGTTTTGTCTTCTCTGATAGAATCCCGTCACGGGGCTGCTGTCAGCCAGTCACGAGCAGAAGGACGCCTGGGTGCGGGATAACATCTACAGCATCCTGGCTGTGTGGGGCCTGGGCATGGCCTACCGCAAGAATGCTGACCGCGATGAGGACAAAGCCAAGGCCTACGAGTTGGAGCAGGTAAGGCTGACTGGCAGCCGTGGCTTGGCCGCTCAGCACCTTTTCCTTGAACTGAAAAGCCTACAAGGAGGTAGCTGTGTGTGCAAAACAGTCTGGTACAGGCTTCTCCTCCATTTCTGCTATAGTATATTTTGGGGAGGCACTTTGGTGGTCTCAGCCTCTCATGTGTCTCTCCTTTTGAGATTTTTCCCTCCATAAAAAAACAACAAAAAATCGCACTGAATAGACATCCAAATTTCTAACTAGCTACATTTCTCTCACACGTGCTCTGTCAATTTTATACATACTTACATACAAGATGTCATTGTAAACTAATATGATAGTTTTTAAAGAGTCAGCACACCAGAACTACACATTCCAAAGTGTATACTCTTTGGAGTAATCATGTTGAAAGGATATTTATCCAAACATTATTGCCACTGCTTAAAACATGTTTGGAATTTCCTTTAAAAATGCCTTTCAGTTTGAGTCATTCTAAAGCAGTCTTTTTAATTTATAGTCACCCTTTAATTTTGAACCACATTGGTGGTGTCCAATTTTTGTGCCTGTGTTACCATACAGCACAATGAGGACCTTTTATTGTTTTCCAAAATTAGAAACCAGCATACCCACCAAAGCGAAGACTTGCCCATCACTAAGTATGTAAGAAAATAATCTGCCCCTGAGCACAGGAAGTATTTTCAGAGTGTTTTGAGTAATAGCATTGAAGTAAGGAGCATTGATGTATAGAAGTATAGATCTCTTGGCATGAGAGCGTTTGGGATTTGTCTTTGATTCATCATTTCTCATTGGCTGGCACAGCCAGTGGATTGTCAGGTCCAGGGAGAGTTCTTACGGCCCAATTGGTGATTGTTTATAGCAACCAAAGTGGGCATGAGTGGCGGCAGCCTTGACAGCAGTAGGGAAGCTAAGAGAGGAAGCCTGTCTGTGTGAGCAAGGAAAGGACAGTCTGGATTTGACTAGACATGCTGAGTATGAGGTAATGAAATCACCCAGTCTTGGAGGTAAGGCAAGAATGGGTAGTATTGAAAATGCACATAGGGACTTCCCTGGTGGCGCAGTGGTTAGGAATCCTCCTGCCAATGCAGGGGACACGGATTTGAGCCCTAGTCTGGGAAGAACCCACATGCCGCGGAGCAACTAGGCCCGTGTGCCACAACTACTGAGCCTGTGCGCTAGGGCCCGTGAGCCACAACTACTGAGCCTGCGTGCCACAACTACTGCAGCCCACGTGCCTAGAGCCTGTGCTCCACAACAAGAGAAGCCACTGCATTGAGAAGCCTGCACATCACGACAATGAGTAGCCCCCGCTTGCCACAACTAGAGAAAGCCCACACACAGCAACGAAGACCCAATGCAGCCAACAAATAAAATAATTAATTTATTAATTAATTAATTTTAAAAAAGAAAATGCATACAGCAAGCACTGAATGCTCCTCTAAGAACTTGGCTATTACATAAGTGAATCATTCATTTAACAGTGTAATAATTTGACATTCATGTCCTCCAAACTTCCTATCCTCCTCTGACACAAAATCCAAGTAAACCCATGCCTGTCTATTCACACTCACATGCATGCGTGCGCATACACACACACACACACACACACACACACACACACACACACACACACACACACACTCTCTCTCTCTCTCTCTCTCTCTCTCTCTCTCTCTCTCTCTCTCTCTCTCTCTCTCTCTCTCTCTCTCTCTCTACCTCTCCTCTAAGCAATTTCTGATCTGGGTTAGAGTAGACTAGATTTGCCTATCTGTGACTGACAATAGAGAGGCACAAATAGGCCACATTGTTTGATTTGTTGAGTGTGGTTAATAACTAAAGAAGACATCTCCCTTGATTATGGAAAATAACACAGGATCTTCCAATGATCCTCAACAGGGACACTATTGCATTTGGGGCTTAGGCAGTACAGTTGTTATTGTGTGAGACTGTCCCATGAGTTGCAGGACATATAGTGTCCTTAGTCCTTACTCACTAAATGGCTGTAGCTCCCACCCCCATCATGGTGACAATAAAAATGCCTCCACCCCACATTTCCAGATGCTCCCTCATCCCCAGGGATGGTAATGTCACCACCAGTTGGGAACCACTGTGCTTCTTCACAATGGAAAATAACTTTTCTTTATTTGAGGGGAAGTCGATTGGCAAATGTTTACGCTGCACACCATAGGAAATGTTAATTATAACTGTTAATTATATCTTTTAATTATGAGGTAATATTTTCTGCATCAAAAGAGTTTATGACATAAAGTGAGATTATACTCTAGACTCCTAGGATTTTAGAGATGGAAGAATCTGAAGGGTGATCCATTTCAGACTTTGGCAGTTAACTTTCGTGGCCCTTCACTATGCCTTCCCCTGCAAACCATGTGCATTCTGTAAGAGAGGAGACGCTGAAGGCCCTGGGTGGGAACTTCTTTCAGCCAGGCTACTTTGACCTAAAAATATCCCATTCTCCAGCCACTTGTGAAGTAGTTATATAGAGTTTTTAATAGGACATATTAAGACCAGTCTTTCAGTGGGCCTGAATTGTGGAGCAAGTGGGAGGCAACACAATGTATTGACTAGGAGCTCAAACTCTGGAGTCAGAGGACCTGGGCCCTGTCCTTGCTCCCCATCCTGCCAGCGGAAAGACTTGAGCAATGTTGCTTCATCAGCCTCAGGTTCCTCATCTACAAAGTGGGGAAATAATAACACCCACCTCATAAGGGTGTTGCAAGAATTAGTGGGAATCCAGGTAAAGTGTTTTGTACAATACCAGGACAGAACGTCTGATTATCATAGTGATATTGATATTATTTATAATAATAATACATATTATTAAGAAACGTTGGCGGCTACTTGCATTTTGTAAGAACTTTACTCAGTGGTCCAGTAATGGTGTCACAAATGGCTATTTTGGCAAAGCATCATTATTTTGGGGCAGGCATGGTGGTGGACTTAATTCATCCTTAGTATAACAAAAATAAATTACTAAGAATTGTGATATAAAGCTCCAGGGTACTAGGCTTATAAAAATTGTCTTGCTAAAAGCAGGAGTCACTGGATTTCAGTGCCAGGAGGTACCATCTGGTCCAGCTCCTTTATCTGAGATAAGTCACTTTGTCAAGAATTTCTTTGTGATGCAGTGGATAGAAATAACCCAAACAATCAGAATGCGTGTATATGCCTTCTCGGGGAAGGCTCCAGGCAGCACTGGCTTACCAGCCATGTGGTCAGGAGGTTGTTTTCATGGAGCAGGGAAGCTGGCCTTATTACTGATTCCATTTTATGTCCGTAGAACGTGGTGAAACTGATGCGGGGTCTTCTCCAGTGCATGATGAGACAGGTAAGTGGAAAACGACAGATGTATTTTTGGGTCATCTGAGTGGGCACTTCATATTCATGGTGACAACTAACACTCTTAAAGTGTTCTGAACTTTTCTTCTCAAGATGAAGAGAAATTGAAAATATTTTGCTTACGTTCTCCTTTTAAAATTATCTTCAATAATTTTATTATGCTATAGAACCAGAGTCAAAGAATACTTTCTCAGAATCTCTTTTCAAGAGTTAACTTGTGTAAAAGGAGAATGTGCCCTTTTTTTTTTTTAACAGGGAAGAAAACGTTGTTTTTAAAAGCCACTCCTAGAAAGCCATGTACTGTTGTTTATTCTGTTGAGTTTATAAAAGGGTTTCTTTTGAGTTGAAATGCTTGAGTTTTTAAAACTTGACATTGATATTATTGATATTTTCAGTGAGGGGTAAATAAAACAATTTGTTGAGCATGTACTGTATACAGAACATCATACTAGGATCTACACAGATCCCAAGATAAATATGATACAGTCCCGACCCTTAATCGGCACGTGCCTCATTAGTCTTCAAAGACGACATTGCTCTTTCCCTTTCAACATAAGGAAACAAGATTGGAAATTTAAAGAGGAAGAGGAGGTTCCTCTCCCTCCCCTCCTCCCTCCCTCTCATTGAGTTCCTACTGTGTGTCACAGCTCATGCTGGAGATATCAGACAAGGAAACCCTGCGGCTTGACCCCTCAGCCCTGCAGAACTTGTTAAAATGGCGCTGGGCTCAGACATTTCTGGTGATGGGCAGGAAGAGTCCCCCGCACAGCCTCTCTGTGTGGTGCTCACTAGTGAACATCCATCCCCTGCCTTCCATCCCACTGGCTCCCAGAGGTAACAGATAAAAGGTCTAGATCCAAGAGATTGACCTTTGCCAGCCATGAACCCCTTAGCTGCGAGCAGCCGACTTGCTTTCTCAGGTGAATAAAGTGGAGAGGTTCAAGCACACTCAGAGTACCAAGGACAGCCTGCATGCCAAGTACGACACCGCCACCTGCAGCACCGTCGTGGGCGACGACCAGTGGGGCCACCTCCAGGTGGATGCCACCTCCCTCTTTCTCCTGTTTCTGGCCCAGATGACTGCCTCCGGTGAGCCAGGGCTGATTGACCTCATTGTACTGGGAGTGACCATCCAGAAGGGGGCGGGGAGGGGCAGGCATTGATCAGTATTCAAAATAAGCTATTTCTGTAAAGAAAAAGCATGCTTCTTTTTGCGTTGCATTATGTGCGCTACTCTGTGGCTCTGTTGACAGTCAGCCTCCTGAACCCTTGCAGAACGAGGGCTGTTGCACCAGCTCTGTCAGCATCTCACTGGTTGATCCCAAAGCTTCCTTGCTGTCTCTGTCGCCTAATTATTGGACCAACCTAGATCAGATCTACGTTCAGCAGTTCAAATATCTGCAGACGGTGTCATGCTCCATTTTAGAGTTTTCTTCTCCCGGAGTAGCAGGCCCTTCAGCTCTTCCTCTCACTACCCTGTCACCCTCTTTAGACACACCCTCGTTTATCCAAATTATAAACAAACAAAATAATTTCTAGAAGTCAGCAGTTTGCCCAGAGTTGTCTTTCAGTCCATAGCACCCATGCTGTGAGTGGGCCAAAAACTCCTGGGTGGTGAGCATCGTTCTCGTTGAAGCCCAAGCTGTTGGCTTTCATGGAGGCCTGGACACCAGGCCTCCCGAGCTCCAAGCTGCTGCCCCGCTCTGTGCACCAAATAGCCTCAAGTTAGGTCACTTAGCTGCTGTGTCTCAGAGTTCTTATCTCCAGTCCCCTAAATTCACGCTCCTGAGTTAGAGGCTTCCCATTTATTTCAGGCTGCAAATGTGAAACTCTAAAAATAGGAGAAGTCAGTAAATAATACTGTTATGGCTTCGTGAATAAACCAGGCACTTTAAAAAATATGTTTTGGTTATGAAAGTTAACGTGAGCTCACTGTAGATATTTTGGAAAATATAATGAAATACATAGAAAAAAAATCTCACTGCCAACTTTCATTCGAATGTGTCTCCTCCAAGTTTTTTTTCCTATGCATTTTAAAAACATATTTAAGGTCATACTATATGCATAAATATAGTCTTTTTATTACATAGCATTATAACTTAACCATTTGCCCCTTGATATTATAAGCTGTTTATAAACATAATTTTAATGACTTTATCAGTGGATATTCCATAATTAGTTTGACTATTCCTTTATTCTTTTTTTTTTTTTGCTATTATAACTATGTTGCAGTACCAACTTTGACCCCCATCTCTATTTGCTTCCTTCCCTTAGTTAGATATCATTCAAAGGCTACTCATACTTATTGCTAAATTGTTTTCAGAGCAGTTTACTAGTTAAACTTCCCCCAGTGATGTTAAGGGTGCATATCTTACCATACCCATACCAGCTTCAAGAATTCATACTTTAAAAATACATGTTGGGGGCTTCCCTGGTGGCGCAGTGGTTAAGGATCCGCCTGCTGATGCAGGGGACACGGGTTCGAGCCCTGGTCCGGGAAGATCCCACATGCCGCAGAGCAACTAAGCCCGTGCGCCACAACTACTGAGCCTGCTCTCTAGGGCCCGCGAGCCACAGCAGCTGAGCCCATGTACCTAGAGCCCATGCTCCGCAGCAAGAGAAGCCACCGCAACGAGAAGCCCGTGCATCGCAACAAAGGGTAGCCCCCGCTCACTGCAACTAGAGAAAGCCCACATGCAGCAACAAAGATCCAGCTCAGCCATAAATAAATAAATTAATTAATTTAAAAAAATAAAAATACATGTTGGAACTCTGCTCAGTATTCTGTAATAACCTAAATGGGAAAAGAATTTGAAAAAGAATAGATAGGTGTATATGTATAACTGAATCACTTTGCTGTATACCTGAAACTAACACAACATTGTTAATCAACTATACTCCAGTATAAAATAAAAATTTAAAAAATCCAACAGGAGAACCAAAAAAAAAATAAAACATGTATTTGTCATAACCAGTTATACATTCAAAGACCCAAGCAAAAAACCAGCTCTCCTGGTCACCGCCTGCTTTAACACGTTGATGTAGCCGCCTGGGCAGATCCATGAGGTGAAAAGCCATCTCCTGTAGTTGAGGGCTCCACTTTCCCCATCTGCCATTGGGGAAAAGTACCCGCCCTTTGGCTCACTCAAAGATAAGACAGTGGTTGCTCTGGGCTAAAATGCTTGCTTTGTGGAATCTTCTCTGCACAAATGCAACACATACCCGAAAGCCCCACATCTTCTCTTTCGATCCTTTCTACTCCTAGGCACACACACAAAAGTGGAGCCATTCTTTCCTTCCTCCCTTCCCTCCCCCCATCCTTCCTTCCTTCCTTCCGAGATTAGACATTAACTGTTACAGTTTACTTCATACTTAATTTTTGATGCCCTAGTAAGAAAAATGAAAATGAGGGTAAAAGGATTTATTTCCTAGTGTAATATTTGTAATTTGTAATTGGCAGCTCTCTCTTCACAACGTAATTCCGTTAACTCCATTGTTTGTTTTTCTTTACTAGGCTTACGTATTATTTTCACTCTTGACGAGGTGGCCTTCATACAGAATCTTGTTTTTTATATAGAAGCTGCATATAAAGTCGCTGTAAGTGTCAAACCCAGTGTTTTTTTTTTCAGGTGTCCCAGTGTCAAAAATAATAAAAATCATACAGCTCTTTGAGGGCCAGGCTGTTTGGGGCTGACCAGAAGTTAGCAAGATTAGAGCTATAAGATTACGTCACCTCTGCACACAAAGTGCACGTTTCTGTCCAGGAGCTCAGTTGGGGAGCTTCTGTTTTTGGAATGTGCCATATGCTCTCTTTGAATCCATCACGCTTATTTTAAATAAGACTCTAAAATGTCCTGTGGCACGTCCACAGGCCAGCCTGAATCAGGATGAAGGGCAACACCGCAGGAGCTGCGGTGCCGTGGGGATCACCCCAGGCAGCCCACAGGTAGGAGGCTGGAGCCAGATGTGTGCCCTGGGCCAGGTGTGTGCGGGTGTAAATATGTAGAAACTCAGTTCCTCCAGGCTTTTGTCTGCTACAGAGAGTGGAGCCTGACACTTGTAGAGAACAGCTAAACTGCAAAGCTGAGCATAAGAGCAGTAAGGAAAGGGTAGAGTTTGTTTTTTTTCTAAAAAGCCATTAAAGCAAGGATCAGCAAACTTTTTCTGTAAAGGGCCAGAGAGTAAATTTTTTCAGCTCTGCAGTCTCTGTTGCTGCTACTCAACTCTGCCATTGTACCACAAAAGCAGCCATAGGCAACTCGTGAACTCGTGAACGTGGCTGTGTCCCAAATAGACTTTATTTACAAAAAACAGGTGGCAAACTGTTTTGGTCCAAGGGCCGTAGTTTGCTGACCCCAGGTCTAAAGTGGCGATTCTCAACCACGGGCAGTCTTCCCCTCCCAGGGGACATTTGGCAATGTCTGGAGACGTTTTTGGCTGTCACTCTGGGGAGAGTGCTCCTGACATCCAGTGGGTAGAGGCCAGCGATTCTGCTGAACATACTAAGTGCACAGGACAGCTCCACACGGCAGAGAATGATCAAGTTCCAAATGTCAGTGGTGCTGAGGTTGACAAACCCTGGTCTAAAGAAACTTGGGAAGTCTTTGTGGCAAGGGCGGGACTTTAGCTGGACCTTGGTGGATGAGTAGGGTTTGGATTGGCAGAAGGGAGGGAAAAGGGTGTGGGAGTAGCAGGAACAATAACAGGCAGGAACAGGCTGTGAGCATGGGAACAGCTTGGGGAAAGGGGTGCAGAGTGAAGGAGTATTCTTAGGGTGAAAGCTGAGTACTTAAGAATAGTAGAAAGTAAAGTCAGCTTGTGGACGTGCAGGAGGTGGGGCTGGATAATAGAGGTATGGCCATGCAGAGAGAGAGATTTGAACGTGATCCACTAGGGAATAAACAGGTCGTCATTTTAGACTCTTCTGCTGGAGAGTGAGCTGATCAAAGCAGTTTTGAAGGATGAGTCAGTCCCTTGGCTCCAAGGTTGGAGTGAGGACGGGTTGGAGCGGAAAGGCCCAGCTGTGAGGAGTCCTGAAGGGAAGGGGTCCTGGGGCTCAGCAACAAGGCCTGCTTGGCAGGGAAGAGTCTGAAGTCACTCTCGTGTGTCTAAGTCTAAAATTTCTCATTTTGAAAATGTTCATCTTTCTCTGTGATAATAAATGCCAGAATTTTGGCATTGGTCCTGTTCTTCTTGGGTTGCAGCCTTTCAGTAGTGCATATAGCATTATTTCAAAACGGTATCCAGTGCTTGGGTTTCTTCAGTGAAAATATCAACTATAAAAGTTAGGTATGCATGTATCAAGTCCTCTATGTGGACGGGCTGTTCTAAGCCAGTTCCTATTAATTTGTTTCAAAATACCAGGAAAGTCCAGTATTCTGAGCCTCAGTTTTGACTTTGGCTTCTGTTAGTTGCTGAGCATTTTTTTCCCAAGAGGTAATGTTAAAAGCAGGTATTAAATTATTTTAAGTGGTTTGGTTGGCTTCACCTAGTTATAACCCATTTGTTAAAGTTTCTTTATTCCATCTTACAATTTAATACAAGTTCAAACGTATTAGATAAGTAAAGGGCAGCCTTTTATTTTAAGATAAAATGTTCTGGTCTCTACAAATCAAGAGTTTCTTACAAATTACTAACTTTAGAAATAAGAAAATTGAGAGTGTCTTTGTATGCATTTTTGTTCCACTTGAGTATTTACTTCCAAAAGTCTACCCAGAGGTCAAATGAACTGAAATCGAGAAAGAACACAGCTCGAATATGTAAAGCCATGAATTTAGTAGCCTTCGAGAAGAGGTATTCATGTTTCTTCATGCCTGCAGTGACGTGAACGAATCATTTTTCCATAGCACTTTTCATATACCTCTTTTTCCCTTTTTCTCCCGCAGGATTATGGAATGTGGGAACGTGGAGATAAGACCAATCAGGGCATTCCAGAACTGAATGCAAGCTCTGTAGGAATGGCCAAGGTGACAGTCTCGTCCTGTTTGTTCTTCCTTCTGTGCGTCTGTAACTGCTTTGGTTTGGTTCTCATCGTTAGGGGTTTGGATTTGATCTGATAAGCATATTTTTCAAAAGTCAGCAAGTATGGAATTCAAGTGGCACATGTACCCCAGCCAACTGAAATTATAGGTAAAAAAATGTAGGTTTCTTACACCGAAATCTGCGTGTACCTGAAAATAAGTGCATTCCCTCCTTACTATCCATTGTTATCACCCACACATCTAAGCTCTTGCTGTTGTCGAAGAAGCTGGATGTGTGATGTCCAGTCTTCTTTTCTGGGTCATAAAGGGGCTGAAGAATATGACCACTTTGTAGGACAGGGCTCACAAGTTTAAAAGTCTACAGGGTCAGGTCAGGCGAGTAATATAAACAAGTGAAGCCGGCCAGATAGAAAAATATCAGGGGGTACTGAGGACGCTGCAAACTTTCTCTGTAGGTATTCTAATTCAAAATCATTTAAAAAACTTCCTCAGGCCAAACAAAACATGCCTGTAGGGCAGATTCAGCCCGCTGGCCACCAGTTGACATGTCTTGCCCTAGACATTTAGCACGCCTCCTCCCTCCCCTCTTCCTCAAGACTGAAGCATAATTTTAGACAGAATAAAGACTCCAGAACTAGAATTCTTAAAGCAACAATAAATTTGCTCTGTTAAGGTCAACTGACAGAAAACATACTTAATACTAAAAAAAGTTAATATTTTTGAGTGCCAAATATGCTAATGTTAGAAGTCAACCGCTAAAATAGGTGAAAGAAAAGCCGCCCATGAATTTAGCCCTCCACCCCTTACACACACAAAGCTGTGTTGTTAATGTTTCATTATTGGGTAGAATAGTAATTTCATTTTGGGAAATGGTTTTCTGTTTTCTCTTTCTTGTTCCTGCAGTGAGCAGCAAAACACAGGAAAGCTCTTATCCACTGAAAATAAGGATAGAACACGAGTATAAGACACTTTAGTGGATTTTAAAGATTTGTTTTACCACGTTTGGGAAAACATATATGCTAGATTGCTTAATGAAAAAGGGGTGCCAGATGTGGGAGTGTATGTGTACTAGCAAGAAAAAGTAATTCATACCTGTGCTTGTAGGCAGCCCTAGAGGCAATTGACGAACTGGACCTTTTTGGAGCCCATGGAGGTCGCAAGTCCGTGATCCACGTTCTGCCCGATGAGGTCGAACACTGCCAGGTAATGGCTCAAGGCTCTCACGTTCCAGAGAGTAGGGAAGGAGACTCATGAAGTGGAAGACTTGGGCTCCAGTTCAGATCCTCACCTTCCTAGCTTGATGGGACTTGGCTTCTTTGAGTTTCAGTTCCCTCATCCATAAAATGGGCATACTGGGACCTTCTCCTCCTGCTGCACAAGGTGGTCACAAGGATCAGAGTAAATCAACTTAGTTTGTCAGAGTACTTTGTAAACCAGAAAGTACTGTGCAAACATAAGACACAGTGATGATGTTGTATATGGAGTCAATAATCAAGGCAGCCTTGTTTCGTTGGAGGCAAAATCGGTTTTATGTTTTTTGAGCATGTAGGTGGTTTTCTCTCAGGTTTATTTCATGAGGTCCCCAAATTGGATGACTAGCAGGCAGGAGTTCACTTGGGGAGGGAGTGGGAATGGGCAGAATGGATGGTGGAGGAGAGATGATATGGGAGAAATGGCAAATTAGTAAAATCTCCCTGAAATACCCGTCAGAGAAAGGTGTGATTTGATGCAGATTAGGGGACTCCATTTAGCAGACAGTAGGTCACCAGTTGCTGACACATCAGCAAACTCTTATTTAGTGAGGGCTTACCGCATGCCAGGTACTGTGCTAGGGCTGTGGGAGTGAGATATATAAAAACCTGTAAGCAGAGCGCTTCCGGTGGGAGTGTGTGTTTCAGGCAGAGAGCCGAGGGAGAGTGACTAGTTAAAGAACTGGGCTTGGGGGTCATTTGGCTATAGAAAATGAAGCTTTGTTCTGAAGCTGAAGGGCTCCCCCCCATATTTAACTCCTTCTAGCTCTTTCCATTTCCCTCCATTATATAGTCCTTAATGGGGAGTCTGCTATTTCTTTGGGTGTGGTTTAATAAAGTCAAGCTGGTATGCATCTTAATAGATGTGTAGTCCCTAGTAGAGATTGCATGAGCTCTGTAGCCAGCTGGACCTGGGTTAGAATCCTAGCTCTGTCGCAGACTGGCTGCATGCATTTAGGCATGAGTCTCTGTGTCTCAGAGTCCTCACGTGTGAATTGGACATAGTTCTCGAATTCCTTCATATAGAAGATTTAATAAGCTTATGTTTGCAGGGGTCTAGTCCCATGTCTATACATGTTAGATCTCAGTGTTAGCTCTCTTCCCTTCCCAAACTTTTCTTTATAATTTCACCTTCCTTTAGTTTACAGTACCTAATCCAACCACCTTATAATTGAGGCCATATTATAGTGCCACTAAGTAACCCATTCTTTCTAGGACTAAACTAATTCTGTTTTGACTAAACCATTTTGCCTGTTCATGTGGTCTTTTGAATTTGACTCCTTTAAGTAGTTCCTGGGTCACCCAGTCCAACTGGTCACATTCCACAGAAGCCAGACATTTCTTTGGCCTGGTCCCATATGTGTGTTCTTCTCTGTCTCTTATCTTCACAGCCAGGACACGCTAGCCTACTGACAAGGTAGTCCTTAGTCCCTTCCCTGCATGTCCTAAAGGCCCAGCGAAGTCAACAGAAGGCACGAAAGGAAGGGGGACAAACAGTTCTCAGCATGGGCTCCAGGCGTACTACTGCTCTCCCCAGACCCCTTTTCTCCTGCAAGGAGCAGGAAGCACTGGCTGGGTAGGCGAGGTCGCCCAGCAGGGGCCATGTTGGTAGGAAAAAGCTCTGCTCAAAATTGGCAAACTCATTCAAATGTTCCCTTGGGGTAAAGTCGTCGTTTCTAGATACTGTATGTAACTATTAGTGCTTCCGAGGTTAAAGCCACCTGTTTGTTTTTCGTTCAGTCTATTCTGTTCTCCATGCTGCCAAGAGCATCGACATCTAAAGAGATTGATGCTGGACTTCTTTCCATTATTTCTTTCCCGGCCTTTGCAGTGGAAGATGTGAACCTTGTGAATGTGACCAAAAATGAAATTATTTCCAAGCTCCAGGTAAGCATTGGTCACACTGGTGCCCTTCTGCCCTGTGTTAAGTGCCCCTTTCAGACAGTGACGTGGAGCAGCTCACCCAGGCCTCGGTTCTCCATGAGATCAGTTGCTCAGTATCTAAGTCGACTCATGATTGAGGTTTCCAAAGCTGAGTCTGGATAAGTCTTGGAGTGATCAGTGCCTTGGTTCTCTTTCTAAGTAGCAGAGCTTCAATTCAAGCTGGCACCTTTAAACCCCAATTCGTATCACTCCCGTACTTCTAAGGCAGAGCTTCTTAACCCTTTAGAGATCCCAGACAGACTCTTTTAAGAATCTCTTGAAAGGTAAAGTCCCCGCCAGAAAAAAATGTACATGTCCCAATATCCTGAAACTTTACACACAATTTCTGGGGACTTGGAGATCCCAAAGTTAAATTGAGGTTAAAAAAAATCCCCGCTCCAGGGTGAAATGCAGCAACTATGACACATGACACCAAACTGAGAAGGTTACGCAGTACTCCAGCCAACTGAAGTTACCAGTAAAATGATTGAAGAATGTAAGTTTCCTAAACTGAAATCTGCATTTGATGATCCTACTTAGATTCGGTGAAAAATGCTTTTAGCCTTTGGAAACAAAGGGGTAAAGGGTCTCCAACCATATCCCCCAAAGAAGGCACTGTCTCAGTTAGGGGCCAGTGGAGAAAACAGAACCTCTTTAATTTGTGGAAGTAGGCAGGGAATTAATGTAGGGAATGAAGCGTTTCAAGGGGAGCAGTTCAAGACCGGGCCTCCCAGGATGCCCCAAACACTACAGGGCTGGCCACTAGGAGCGTGCCTGCCTCCATGGCCAGTGCTAGAGCAGTGCCACTTACTTAAGAAATTGGGCAGTGGACACCCAAAACTGCGATCCAGGGATTAGGGAGGCAGATTCAGAGAGCACTGCCACTGTCCTTCTTTCCTGACCCCCAAGAAGCTGGAGAGGAACACTGGAGCCTGCAGCAGGAAAACCAGCAGCGATGGCCCTAAGCCACAGGGAGCCCTGCCACCTCCCTCACCTACTTCTTGCCAGGTGCAGGCTTCTTTGCATCCGGAGCCTAACTGCGAGGAGTCTGGAACGTCCTGTGGCTTTCCAGTCTTTCCAGTAGAAGCAGTCCAGTCAATCCACGTATCTGCCTTGGTGGCTTCTCCAAGCAGTAAGGGCCCCTTTGCATCTTCGCACGATACAGCAAATCAGAATGAAAGGATGGTCATTCAGTGAACTATCGGTAATTAATCTCTCAGCCCTGACTGCCACTCTAATGGAAGGTTTTGGCATTCCCTTCCAAGCACTGATCAAACCTGAATTTACTTTGCTTATTACTTAAAAATAAGTTTTTGTACTGATAGCAAAGAGCATTTGGTACCCATTTTGTTACTAAAAGATTCATGGGAAAGGGGGTGAAGGGCTGACTTGAATCAAAGAGGCAAAGAAATTGTTTCATCAAATGCATCTTTTTTCTTTATCTTCTTAGGGGCGTTATGGATGCTGTCGCTTCCTTCGAGATGGTTATAAAACCCCAAGAGAGGTTGTATTTAAAGATTGTTTCTTCTGATTCCTTAACTACTTCATATCTAAGTTGCCACTGTGGTGTTCTCCCTCTGTTGATTATAAAATTTACATGTTGGAATATAAAACTTACATGTTGGAATATTGGAAGCAAGTCTTAATTTTGGAGTCAGCAAGCTGGAGTGAGGCAATAGAATAGTAAGATCATCTGGAGGACAGCAAGCTGGTGGTTTAAAACCAGCTTTTAGACAAGGACAAACAGTTCTGTGGCTCACACGTGTTTTTAAAAGGCTACCTGTGGCCTCCTTGGGTTCCTTTGCCATAGTGACTGATATAATGATATCAATAAAACAGATAGTCTGCCCGGCACTGTGAGAGGCAAATTGCTATTTATTTGTTATAGAGATATAGTAAGCTTTAAATAATAAACTACCCAGGAGTGTTGTGTACATTTGATTTACTTTTCTGAAATGTTACCATGGAAAACTGCCAAAAATAGCATCTCCCCATTATAGCAGAATCCTAATTATGCCAGCCTCAAAGCTGCATTGAATCAGAAAGCAGGGGACACCCATTGAGGTACAATGGTATTATGTATGTAATCTGACATTACCTTTTAGAGGGTTTACCTGTTTGGTTCCAGGACCCAAACCGATTGCATTATGACCCTGCTGAACTCAAGCTCTTTGAAAACATTGAATGTGAATGGCCTGTGTTCTGGACTTATTTCATAATAGATGGGGTCTTCAACGGTGATGCTGTTCAGGTGAGAAAATGCTGGGTGTTGTGTTGGTAATCAGCATTTTCATTCCACTGGTGTGCTGATTATTATTAGAACATAGGGTTATGCAGGAATTCAGGGCACTGTGTCAGTTATCTGTCACTGCTTAACAAACTTTCCTAAAACTTAGTGAATTAAAACAACAGCTATTTTGTTTGCTTATTATTCTGCAATTTGGGCAAGGCTCAGCAGGGACAGGTTTTCTCTGCTTCACCTAGTGTCACCTGGGATGGGTCAGTGGGGCTGGAGGATCTACATCCGAGATGGCCTCCCTCACATGGTTGGCAGCTTGTTGGCCCAGACCTTGGTTCTCCACGTAGCTAGCTTGAGCTTCTTACAGTATTGCAGTCTCTGGACAGTTAAGCTTTTTACATGGTGGTCATCTTCTCCCAGAATGCGAAAGCAGAAGCCGCCAAGCTTTCTTAAGGTTTAGGCCTGGAACTGGCAAAGTGTCACATCTGTTGCATTCTGTTGTTTAAGGGCTGTTGTTGCCAAACCAGGTTTGTTTTGCCAGAGAGCAGCAAGCAAGCCAAAACGCTGAGATGCCGAGGTTTGCAGCAAACAGAGGGTTTATTCGCAAGGCAGCCATGCAAGGAGAAAGTCTCAGGTCTACCTGAGCGAAGGCAAGGGGCTCGGTGTATTTATGGGATAAAGAATAAAGCAGCAGGGCGGTCTGAGGCTGGGGAAAGGTGATTGGGAAAAGGTGCAGTAATTGTCATTCTGCCCAAGTGTAACTAGGCTACAGGGTTCTGCATGTTCCAAAATGGAGGTGCTTAGCATGCTCTGAGGGTGGAGTTTTCAGCCCTCTGATGCCGAAAGGTCAGCGGACACTTGGGCATGCCCAATTGGAGGGTCAGTGGTCCTAACCAGTCTTAACCAGCTCAGTTGGAACCAGACACAGCTGACTCCAAGTTCCTAGACAACAACTCGGGCAAACATCTTATTATTCAGACAAAGTGCTGCTTGGAGGACTTGCAAGTCTTAAAAGGACTTTGATTAGTGAAGGCAGGTTACAGGTAAAATGGATTTGACTAATGATTACGCTTGGTTTCAGTCCCCCCTATCTTTTTTTTTTTTTTTTTTTTTGCGGTACGCGGGCCTTTCACTGTCGTGGCCTCTCCCGTTGCGGAGCACAGGCTCCGGACGCGCAGGCCCAGCGGCCGTGGCTCACGGGCCCAGCCGCTCCGCGGCGTGTGGGATCTTTCCGGACCGGGGCACGAACCCGCGTCCCCTGCATCGGCAGGCTGACTCTCAACCACTGCACCACCAGGGAAGCCCCCCCCATCTTTTGATCATTCCTCCATCTTAAGGGAAGAAGAGAGATTACCACTCTGGATACTTCCTGCCGATAAGGGGCATAGACCCACCTAGGGCTTGTGAAATGAAACTGTTTAGCCCTCATTTGAAAATATTCGCTTGTTCCCAGTTTCAAGTTAACATTTTGATCCCAATAAACAAATACCACCTATGTGCCAGCTGTCAAGGCATCCATAGGCCCAAGATGGGTAAACCATAGACAGAGATGTAGCCTGAGGGGGCACATAGAATGCCACACATTGTTAAAACTTAGGCTCTTATTTTTAGGGATTTTATATAGGATAAGGCAGGGATAAAGTGTCTTACCTTTTTCCATATTGGAGTGTCTTGATCATTATCAGTTTGGCTGAAACAATTAGATATTAAATATGGAAGGGACACAGGCTGGGAAAAGTAAGTATGGTTTCTATAATATCCTGGCCATGTAGAACCTTGACAAGGGTAGATGCCAGGGTCATTTTTTTTTTTTTAATCTGAGGACACAAGGAGAGGACCAAATTTCGACTTAGGATAAAACAGGTGACAGGAAATTCTCTGTTGATTAGCCTAACCCAATATGTTACATCTGAGGGCCTTTTATCGTAAGTCATTCAAGGGGAGGGCCCTCCATAAAGGCTGGAGGACTAGGAGGCGGGGGTCGTCGGGGCCCACCAAACAGTCTTCCACACACAGGTTTTGTTGTTGCTGCTGTTCTTTTCAGACCAGCAGTGCTTTTGCCATCCTTAAGGGTACTCTTAGCTAATGTCTTAATTAAGGTGTCAGCCTCCTAACTGGTCTCCCAGCCTCGCTTCCTGCTGTTTCTCCACACCATTGCCAGTGATCTTATTAAGAAAGAGACTATGCTACTGCTTTGCTTAGAAGCTTTGAATGGCTTCCTGACTGCTTTTGGGATGAGGTACAAGCTCTTCACACGTTTTGTAGGATCCCATAAGATCGGGCCCTCGTTTTCACCAGTGTACCCCCAATTTCTTGTTACTTATTTCCTTTCTTGAGTTCTGTAATCCAAGCACATGGAAACTTTTTCAGTCCTTTGAGCAGGCCGTGCTGTCTCTCCCCTTCTCTCAAATGCCCTTTCAACCCCCAACTTCCCCTCCCTCCTTCACGTGATTCGTTTTAAGTGTCTCTTCTTTCAGAAAGCCTAAAAGCTGGGTCAGGTGCCCCTTTTATATGCCCCACGGTTCTTATAACAGCTTGGCACCTGTAACAGTATTTCCCACTTAGTTGTCAAAGGACCCTGGTAGAGGTGGTCTCTCTCCAGTTCACTGGTGTATGCCCCACGCCTAGTACATAGTAAGTACTCAGTGAATATTTGTTAATGCAGCATTCATTTGTTCAGACAGATTTCTTTAGCATTTGCTGCCGTGCATACTTTGGTGAGCAGAACAGACCTGTCCTCATGAAGTTTACGGGGCTGACAAACTCAAACACTGCTGTTTTTTTAATCTGTTCAGATCTCATGTTCTGGGGTAGGATATGCAATCTAAGATTCGTTTTAGTTTTTGAAAGCTGCTTCTATTGAGGAATGCAGAGGTGTTTCAGAAGCGGCAGTAAATTTCAAATATTAATGTTCCCTCTTTGTTGATTCTCACTCTTATGCTTCAGTGATTATCTCGGTTCTTAACGTTTTCTGTCTTTTTATCCCAAGACTGAAAGATCTCAAAAAGATTGAGTTGGAATTTCAATTATGAACAAGCTTGAAAATTATCAGAAACAACAACAACAACAAAAAAGCTAAGGAGACAGAAAAGCCTGTTTAGTACCTTATTTTGTAGGTCTCACAGAATTTACTTCTCTTAGCCCCCTGTGCTGTCTCTTCCAGTTGCTGCCCAGTCACATTTTAAAGTGATGCACCCTGTCGTGCTTTGCTGTCCATAAATTTCAAACGAAGAGAAAATGAGATCTGGAAGGCATTTGACTGGGCTCTCCAAAGATGAAATGTGTCAAATAGCTGGGTGGCTGTTAAGGGTTTTTTTCTCTCTATTTCCCTTTTCATGTGTAGGGTTTTATTGGTGCCTTTTTAATTTAATAGAAATGTTTACATCAACAGCTTTTACTGAGTAGCACATCCTAAAAATTGGGGTACATGGATCATAGTACCTACACTTCCTTTTCTTCACATCTTATTCGTTCAGCAAATATTTCGTGAGCAATAAATGTTTGAACGGAGGGCTTCTTCAGTGGAAAACTACCAACAGGTGGAAATGAATGCACTGCTTAAGATCTGGCCTCCACTCCATAAAGCTTATAGTCTAGCTGGTGAGACAAAGTTTAAATATGTGAGAAGTTAAGAGTGAAGTATTTAAATCACGAATTAAAGACAACACATAAAAGGCTAGTCGCATTTAGTTCCTCCTAACATTTGCTGTCAGCAAGAGTCCAGGTTCCTCCTGCAGTCCTTGAGCTGAAGGTATTTGTGCATTTCTTAGCCTTGTGTCCTACTTCTGATCTGTTTGTTGCCAAGAGAGCTGTTTTTCTGTGTTGCACTGCTGTTTCCTACCGTGGGGGATGGGGCTATTTTCCAGGTCCAAGAATACCGAGAGGCCCTGGAGGGAATATTAATCAGAGGCAAGAACGGGATCCACCTGATGCCTGAACTCTACGCCGTGCCGCCTAACAAGGTAAGCAGGTGCTGCTTATCTAATACAAAGTGAGATGGTGCTTGGCATTTGGGTATTTTTCATTCCCCCTTCAGACCTAACACTTTTTCTCCAGGAGAAGTGGTTTCTAAAGCCTTCAGTAGTGTTCCTGTTTATCACAGGAGTTACGGCTTTGGAGCC
>NC_138999.1:15013316-15093858 GCF_964374135.1 Grampus griseus | reverse complement strand
CAGGATTTAGCATACTATCTCCTACATAATAGATACTTAGATGTTGGTTGACGGAAAAAAACACAAAAGCAAATTTTCTTCTTAAAACCACGGCCGTTTCCAGTACCTCTCCCAGTTTACAAGAAAATCATTTTTATTGATGCTTGTACTTCATTAATGCAGTGTGGCTCCCCGCCACCACCATGGAGCAGCTCAGATGTGTCTGAACAGTAATGGGAGATGGCCGATCCAGAGGACTCTGAGGGCAAAGGCAGTTAGGCCCAGAGATTTGGGGCTTGTTGTAGGAGAACTGAAAAAATCCCTCATCTTTATGAATATACTGAAAGATTTGTCAGAGACACAAACGAAGTGCTTTCAATAAATCTGTTGGTGTTTTGCATGCGCGCGCGTGTGTGTGTGTGTTTGTTTAACTAGGATTTGAAGATGTAACTGTGAGCTGTAAACCCTTAAGTTTAACAAAGCTGTCCCATGTCCTACTGACAATTTATATCTTATGTCTGCAAACCAGTTGGCTGGGTGGTTCCATTTTGATTGAGCCAGGCTAATATTTTTCTCTCCTATTTAGGAGCCACCTTTTGCATGCTTTGGAGTTGGAATTTAAAAATATAAATATAGAAGGTCAAAGTTGTGCTCGCTGTTGATAGCTCCTGTAAAACACCTGACTCAATGAGCAAATATTAGCTCTATCAGCTACTTTTAAAAAAAGCTTCATTGTAGTACATTTCAAGTACATGTGAAAATAAGGAGAGTGAAGGGACACCACCCAGCTCCAATAATTATCAGCTCATAACCCATCTTGTTTCATCCACACTCCCACTCACATCTCCTATTTCCATGTTGTTTTGAAGCAAATCTGATAGATCATTTAATGTATAAATAGGTCAGTATGTATATCTAAAAGATAAACTTTTAAAAAAGTGACCATACCATTATCATACTTTAAAAATTAATAATTCATTTCTAACACCATGCTGTAATGAGGAACCAGGGCTCCTTGGAGAAATGACCAATTCTAGGACTGGGACAGGGAATATACAAGTTGAGCTTGGAGCATCTTGGAAGTGTCGAAGGATGTGCTCCAAGAAAGCACAACAATGAGGAATGTCAAAGGGACACAGGAGCGAACTGAAAGAGCTTCCAGTGGCCAGGAAGTCTGGAACGGTTTGAGCCACAAAATAAAGCAGTATTGGATTATAACCCAAAGTATAACAAATATCCCTGAGTCCATACTGCTGTAAATCAACGATTGAATCAGTAAATAGGGGAGAAGAGAGAAATCTGTGCAGAAGAATCCCAAATTATGTAGACACTCACCCTCAAGGAGGTGGAGCATTACTCCCCACTCCTTAAGTGTGTGCTGTGCAGAGAAGTATGTGCTTCCTTCCAAAGAGGGCAGTATGGAAAGGGGGGGAAAGAGGAACTCTCCAGGGGAGAGACCTGACAAACACCCTCATCCAGGTGGTCAAGGTCAACATCAACAGCGAGAAGTCCTGTTCATAGTATGTACCCTTGATATGATAGCATGAGAATGGCCCCTTATCGCTGAGGTTTTCCTCCCCAAAACCCATGACACCAGTTTCATCATGAAGAAAATCATCAGACAAATCCCAATTGGGGAACATTCTGCAACATACCTAACCAGTCCTCCTCCAAACTGTGTAGGTCATCAAAAACAAGGAAAGTCTGAGAATCTGTCACAGTCTAGAGGAGCCCAGGGAGACATGATGAGTAAACATAATATGGGATCCTGGAACAGAGAAAGGTGAAAAGGAAATGTGAATACAGTGTAGGCTTTAGTTAATAATGTACAAATATTGATTCATTAGTTGTGGTAAATGTACCACAATATAAAATACTAATAATGTATGAAAATGGGTGTGGGTACTGTCTCCACTATCTTAATAACTTTTCTGTAAATTAAAACTGTTCTAAAATTAAAAGTTTATTTAAAAAATTAGCAATTCCCTTCTATCATCCTACATTCATACAGTATTCAAATTCCTAATCATCCCCAATATTTCTTTTTTACCATCTGATATCTCCCTGTAATTGTCTGTTAGAATGCTGTCGAATAGAAATGTAATGCCAGAAGATGGTTGTTGGAGACATTAGTCTGCCATCTTCTCAGTCTGCTGGCTTTCCAAATAAAGTCGTATTCCTTGCCTCAAAAAAAAAGAAAAAAGAAATGTAATGCCAGCAGCATATGTAATTTTAAATTTCCCAATATCCACATAAAATGTAGAAATAATCAGGTAAAATCAATTTAATAATAGTTTATTTAATCTATGCAAACTATGATCATTTCAACAAGTAATTAATATGAAATTATTAAAGAGATAGTTTACATTCTTTTTGTTTGTATGCCATCTTTAAAGCCGGATGTGTATTTTGCACTCAGAGCACATCTCATTTCACCCTGGCCCCATTCACGTGCTCAATAGCCAAGTGTGGCCACAGTATTGAAAGATCAAATGTGGGTCTCTAAGTGCCGTCCTGGACCAGTAGCATCAGCTCCATCTGGGAACTTGTTAGAAAGAAACATCAGACATGCTGAATCAGAAACTAGGCGTGGAACCCTGCAATCTGTGTTTTAACAAGCCCTCCAGGTAGTTCTGGTACACTCAAGTTTGAGAAGCGTTGCTGGGTATTAGAAGACAATTTAAATGCTGGTCTGACGCAACCAATGAGTTACTAGAAATAAAAGGATATGTTTCTATCTTCTAGGACAAGAGCCATATGGAATTTAGAGACAGAGAGGATGTTTGTTTGCTTTTCTTAAAAAAAGGTTTATTCTTTTTATGGGGAATTAATAGCTGCCAACAATATCTAATACTATTTATAATGGCAATTTTTAGCTAAGAAGTTCTCCTTCGCTTTGAAATTTTAACTGAATTTTGGTTGAACCTTAAGAAATGTTAACCATAAATGTGTAATAACTGCCCTACTACAAAATTTACAAGTCACATTTCCAATGTTCCTCTTGCCTTGATGAAAATTACTGAAGGTCTTCCTTTATCATCAAAGCTCAAAGACATTTATGCCCTGGTATATGGTAAGTAGATTTGAAAACTTTGTCATCACTTACTAAGTTACACAAGATTCCTGTTCAAGCTGATAGACGAAACATAAACTAGATTTAAAGTACTGTATTAAAAACAAAAACAGAGTTTGCATTTTGGAGTAACTAAAATGTAGAGATCTAACACAAAAAAAGTGAAAAACACATATAAGATTACCATTATGTAATTGTTCCGTTTAGCTCTTTTTACTCTAAGCATATAGTCTTATTTAGAGAATGACTGTTAGCTGGTCAAATTTATGCTTAAGACATCCATACTTAATCAGAGGTTTCAGAGACGATAACACCAATCAAGTATTCTGAATTCTTTTATGTTAAATAGGAACATCTTCTCAATCGTACTCTCAAGTCACATCTCATTTATCTTCCTCCTTAAGAACTGCATAGGCTTGTTTTAAATAGTTTAAACACCTGTAATAAACTACAGTTTGCTAAGAATAGAGGTACTCTGGTTAATGCTGAAAATAGTGTGACCAGAGGAAAAGCAGGCATTATTAAATATGAATGCAGTCCTTACCAACACAAATTGGACCTTTTTTTTTAAATAAAAAAGCTAGTCCAAAAAGAAGTCTTATTCTGTAAAGGTTTATCGTTTCCAAATCACAGTGAAAGGAACTTGAGTAATTTACCAATTTTGTTTTCTACTATGTGCCTTAAAGATACCTCACTAAAAACTGGTATCTGACACAACAGAATGACATATGCAGAATGTAATATTGTAGTGACAGTACTGAGGTTGACTGTTACAGACATATTGAAAGTCTGAGTATTAAATGGTTACATCCTAATTATATAGAACATTGGTCCAATAACAAAAATAGAGAACAGCCGCTGGAACTTTATCTCATTCAATGTTCAGAGATAACAGGGTTAACCATTCTTTCCATTATTTTCAGCAGATAAGTCCTTTTTTTAATATTTATATCTCATGGTAACTGAATTCTGGCATTTTTCCAAGCTCCTTTATGAAGAGGATGCTGAAGGCCATCACAGTACAGCATGCTGCCACATAAGGACTCTTCCGTTCACCAATTCTAGCACACTTCCAAAATATACCCAAGAATCCAGCTTTATTTCTGTCCAGGAGGCTGGGTGCCTAGGATCGGATATAAGCACAGGTACATAGAAGCAGCAAGACTACAGTCAACAGACTCTGAAAAATTGAAAATGGCAAACATAGGCCGGCGAAGCCCCAGCCACATCCAGAGAGGATGTTTTTTAATGGAGGAAGTAGGGTTTGGTGGGGATGGGAGAGGGCTTTGTAATCATGAAGAGAAAGAACATGAAAGAGAAAGGAAGAGGGAGCTACACGGGGAGTGGCATAGTTAGAGAAAGATCCATTCGCCCCTGGCCTTTTGCCTGTAGGAGCATGAGGAAAAGCTGGTTAGCCCAGAGCTGCGGAGCAGCTTGCACGGCCCTTTGGGGAGCTGCATGGAAGCCAGGTCCTTCTGTGGGAGAAGTCTTCTCAGGATGTGGATTTTCCATCCTCTGCTGCCCCTGTTCCAAGAATGATTAAAAAAAAAAAATCCCTGGAGGGATGGGCGTTGCAAGGAAAGGAAAGCACAGAGGAGTAAAAATGCCTCCTCCTCTCTCCTTCAGTTATTGCATTAGTTAGGATATCGGTTTGGGTACTTTAACAGAGAGACTCCAAATCTCAGGACTTTCAAAAAGATACAAACGTACTCCTGTCTTGTTTCATGTTGGTAGTGGGAGGTGTTCCACATATTATCAGGGATCCACACTCCTCTCATCTTGTTCTGCTTTCCTCGGCATGTGGCTTCCATCTCCTGGCCCAGTATGGTTGTTCTAACTCTTGCCATCACATCCATGTTCACATTCAGCCACTCCTAGGCTCTGGGGAGTCTTTTAACTAGGAGGCTGCATGCCCAGTCAAAAGGCTCTTAATCTAAGAAAAGGAGAACTGATTTTGTAGACAACCAGCATTCTTGGTCTCACACACATATTTGATCATCATGCATGTAAAGATGATAGTTGAAGCTTAAGGCATGGGATGAAAAGTATAAGGTAGAGAACGTGACAAGGACACGTTATATCAGTGGCTTCATAGCATGAGAGGCTGGGAGTGGGCAGACGTGAGGGCTGAGAGCTGTGAAGGACAGGGGAATTTTAGAGGAGTTAGGAGCAGTTTATGATTTGTGGCCCCTTCAATGAATATGTAAAAACAAGTAAATATTAGAATTTGTTTTCAATTATCTTTGGTTACTGACCTGTTTCTTTGAAAGCCTCTCCAGGTTAGAGTGGACATAATTTTTCATTAGTTAGAATGGGAACTGTAGAGTGACAGCAAGCGAATCTCAGGGGCATTCTGATATTTCAGGAGTGACTCTAGCAGAAGTGTGAGTGGGGTACAGAAGGGATGAGAAATGCCTCAGAATCACACTGTCACATCTTTCCTCCAGCAACTGGAGTAATTGGGTAGCCAAAGACGATCAAAGGTACCTAAAGGGGTGAAGTAAGCCTTTGGCTAGGGGTGGTTGTTTTCCTTTGGGGTAGGTTGGCTGTGCTCTGGCATTCCAGATAGGGAAAAGGGCCTGGGGTTTCTGGTGTGTAGACAGAGAGCTTGCCCTCAGACACAAGGAGCCCTTCTCTTGATACAGACACGAAGGAAGGGGAGGGGCGGTGTCTGGAGGAGAACTGGCCCAGAGGGAGAGCTAGGGGCGGGAGGACTGGCTGGGGTGGAATGTATGTGTGAGGACCTCAGGCTCAGAAAAAGGGGGAGGGCTTGAGCTGCTCCCGGTGGGATTCTAGAGACCAGTAAAAATGGAGACTATTAGAAATTGCCATTGGGTCGGCTAGGGGGAGGGTCCAGTTGTTGTCAGCCTCTCTTTGCTGTGGTGTGGGATAATTCATGGAGCTTGAAGAGCTGGTTCAGAGGCTTATGAAGCAATCCTCACAGCCTGCAGTGTAATGGGGCAGCAGCCAGTGAGGGCTCAGCCCTGGGAAGCCACGAGAGTCCAGGACGGGGCTGCCCCTCAGGAAAAGGTCAATACACATACTCCTGTGCATGTTATAAAATAGTACAAGATCTGAAACTTAACAGAAGAGGATTACATTAAATAGCAGATAATCTTCTATAGTGTTCCCCTGAGCCCCAGTGGAGAATCTCCAGTGCTCCATCGTGGGGAGCCCTGATGCGGAGGTCTCTGCAGGCCGCTGGGTGTGCTGGGGCCTAACATCCTCAGGGCAGGCTCCTCCTGGCTTTACCCTGTCTACAAAGGACCCCTTGGTGTTTTCCTGGTCTCTGCTTTTGAAGCACTATCTTGGTCCCAAAGCATCAGTTTCTTTCCAGATATGTTACAGAGAGGTTGGAGAGAGAAAGATGTACCCAAGGGACTCAGGGTTAGATTCCCCTCCTCTGCTGATTTCTGTCTGTGGGACTTTGCTAAAGTCTCAGAGGCGAGGATCACGACTTCCTTCCAGGGATGTGAGAAGTCAGGGAGTTGGAGGATGGGAAGCAGCTTGACACAATGGATGCAGGAACTGTCCCTTTATTCCAGCATCGCCTCTCCCTCCACTGCTGCTCCCTCTTCCATATCCTGTTCACAGCTCACTCCTGATATACTGGAGCCCCAGGAAAGCAGCCATGTGGCCTTGATATTAAAGAAGATTTTAATTCATTCTTAAAATGAATTTCAACATGGGTTCTGGAGAGCTGAACGAGCCTTGGAACAGGAAGGCCCTTGGGTCAGCTTTGGATGGCTCTCACGGGCTGTGCTTTGGAAGCTATTCATTATAAACTGGGGGGTGGCGCGGGGTCACACAAGCAGACCTGGATTCTGGATGGATCATTCTGGCAGCTATCGGGGGCAGGGAGGAGAGCTCTCAGCAAAGGGAACTGATCGTCCACGGTGCGCTGTGCCCTCCTTGTCATCCCATCCACTTATTGTCCTTGGGGGCGACTCCAGCGATTTCATTCCACCTTTTCTGAGCTCGTCTCAGAGGCGTAGGCGGCCCGAGTTGTTTGTTAGGTTCAGCACAGCCTGCAGACGGTCCAGCACAACCGCCTTTTCCTTTCAAATGATACTAGCGGTTACTTTCCAGATCGCCCGAGGTCTGGGAAGGCCAGCTTGTAGCAGGGGTCTTAGGTGAGCTTTTGGGCCGGGGAAGAACCCAGGAAGGCAACCAGAAGCCTCGACCGCCGGCCAGCTGGGTTCCACGCAGCCGACCCGGACGCACCTCCCTCAGGAGAAGAAAGTTCCGGGCCCGACGGGGAGGGCGGCGGGCGCTGCGGCCGCTTCTTGGCACGAAAGTGTGATGGGGTGTGGACGGGCCTCCCCACCCCACCCAGGAGCCACGCACCGCTGCCAGGAAGCCACGTGGGACTCGAGTCGCCGCCAGAAAGAAGGCACGTGAGGAGAGGTCCCGAGTCCTGTGCCACCACCTGGGGCGGGGGGGGGGGGCGCCGCACTGCTGCCTGGAGCCGGGGTCCCAGGCCCAGGCTCAGCCTGGGAGGCACACAAGCTGTTGTCACACTTTCCTCGCCCGACGCCACCACCTCTTTGTAGGTCACACAGCAGTGGAGAGGGGTTGGCTCTTATTTACCCCTGTGTCCTCCCTCGAGAGTCTCCTATTCTCAGCCCCCATCGTAGCCCCATCTTCCCCCCAACCTCTCTCACGCACATCCACCCCCGACGTGCATGTATACACATGCGCACACACACACATCTCGGCGTTAATGACCCAATGGGACGCAGTTTCACAACCGCTGGGACGCAGGCTGTGCTCTGTGCCTCTCCTGGGCTTTTCCCTGTCTCTACAAAGAGAATGTAAGTTGGTCAAACTTGTTCCTGTGTTGTTGCCACCCCTCCCCCGCCCCCCACACTGGGAAGTGTTCTTAAGGCCTTGGATCCAACAGCCCCGTCGTGGCCCCGTGGGGTGGGAGTTGGGAGGGGGCAGCAAGGACGCAGGGACAGAGGTCTTGGTCAAGTGTGAGGTTCCACACCTGGGCTCTGCAGCCCCCAGCGTTTCAGGTTGATTGGCAGCCTTCAGTACTGCCTTGTGAAATCCGTCCCCGGGTTGTGTTGGTTTTTGTTGTTGTTGTTTTTTGCTGGATCAATAATTTTAAAATTTATTTATTTAAAATTGAATAATTTGAATTGAATATAATCAATTATTTCATTTTTGGTTTTTTAATTTTTTCATTTTAATTTTTTATTGAGGTATAGTTGATGTACAATATTATGTAAGTTACAGGTGTACAATATAGTGATGCCCAATTTTTAAAGGTTACCCTCCATGTATAGTTATTGTAAAATATTGGTTATATTCCTTGTGTTGTACAACATATCCTTGTAGCTTATTTTATACATAATAGTTTGTACCCATTAATTCCCTGCTCCTCTATTGCCCCTCCATCCTTCCCTCTCCCCACTGGTAACCACTAGTTTGTTCTCTATTTCTGTGAGTCTGCTTCTTTTTTGTTATATTCACTAGTTTGTTGTATTTTTAGATTCCACATATAAGTGACATCGTACAGTATTTGCTTTCTCTGTCTGACTTATTTCACTTAGCATAATACCCTCCAAGTCCATCTATATTGTTCCAAATGGCAAAATTTCATTCTTTCTTATGGCTGAAGAGTATTCATCTATATCTGTCTATCTATCTCTCTCTCTATCTATCTATATCCCACATCTTCTTTATCCATTCATGCATCGATGGACACTTAGGTTGCTTCCATATCTTGGCAATTGTAAATAATGCTGCTATGAACATTGGGGTGCATGTATCTTTTCGAATTAGTGTTTTTGTTTCTTTTGGGTATATACCCAGGAGTGGAATTGCTGGGTCATATGGTGGTTCTATTTCTAGTTTTTAAAGAAACCTCCATACTGTTTTCCACAGTGGCTGCACCAATTTACATTCCCACCAACAGTGTTCGAGGGTTCTCTTTTCTCCACATTCTTGCCAACATTTGTTATTTGTGTTCTTTTTGATGATAGCTGTTCTGACAGGTGTGAGGTGATATCTCATTGTGGTTTTGATTTGCATTTCCCTGATGCTTAGTCATGTTGAGCATCTTTTCATGTGCCTGGTTGGTCATCAGGGTTGCAGTAGTTTATTTATTTATTTAGGCTGCACTGGGTCTTAGTTGCAGCACGTGGGATCTTCGTTGTGGCAAGTTTAGTAGCGGCATTGGAACTCTTAGTTGCGGCATGCACGTGGATCTAGTTCCCAGACCAGGTATCAAACCATCCATCAAAACTCCATCCAGCCAACTCCATCAAAACTACTGCAACCTGGTGACTTCACTGGTGGTCCAGTGGGTATGACTCCACACTCCCAATGCAGGGGGCCCAGGTTCGATCCCTGGTCCGGGAATTAGATCCCACATGCATGCTGCAGCTAAGAGTTTGCGTGCTGCAACTAAGAAGTCCGCATGCCGCAACTAAAGATCCCGCATGCCGCAATGAAGATGCTGTGTGCTGCAACTAAGACCTGGCACAGCCAAAATAAAAGAAAGAGAAAGAAAGAAAGAAAGAAAGAAAGACAGAAAGACATCCTCTTCTGTAGGGACAGTGGCTCAGCTCATACCTAGGCCTAGGTTGATGGCACTACCAGCGTCTCCTCCCACTTCTCCCATATCTGCAAGGTCTCCTGGGCACTATGTTCCACCCTACTCATTCAGGCTGATGCAGCTTAGGTAGACTAGGAGAAGAAAGCTGGCCTTAGGAGAGAACCACAGTTAAGAAAGCGTTTCCACCTTCCATTCTGTGCCCCTTCATGGAGAAGAGGGGTCAAGTGAAAGAAGGGAGAGGTCTGACTAGAAATGAAAGTGAAGGGGTTGTCGAGCATCTGCTGGATGTTCAGTTACATTCCAGGAACAGACATTGGGTACACTGGGTGAGTGGATCAGTCTGTGTGTACGATGAAGAGAAAAAAATCACACAATAATTGGAACAGAGAAAGTTTAACACAAAGACGTATTAAGTATAACAGTGGATTGGAGTAATGAGGGACTGGCTAGTAAGAAAAAAAGAAAACTCTAAAGAATATGGGAATAACAGCTGTGAGGAACAGTTACTACCTCTAGGGCTGATAGTGGGCCCAAGAGGGCACAACTATGACTGAATGATACAAATCACTGTGCTGCTGTACTGGTGGAACTTGCTGTAAATCGACCCTCTGGAACTTGCCGGCAATATGCCCTGTAGGATAAAACTTGTTCCCTCCACAATCTTTCTCCAGCACCTCCTACTGAAAGAAGCTTAAACTGTGCTACTGGCAAAGGGAAAACTTAAGGGTCCATATCCATTTCCACAGAGCAGGCTAAAGGGTGAATGTGAGGTTGAAAGGGAGTACCAGTGTCAAAAGTTCAGAAAAAAAAAAAGTGAAACCGATGAATCGGTGAGGCAGTAATTAGTAGAAAATTTATTTTGCACACACCAAAAGAACAGTTTGCAAACCAGGAGCACTGAAACTAAAACATGGAATGAGACTCAGAAGTATATTGTTATAAAGCAGCTTATATAGTGTGGACGCAGTGATTTTCTTCACAGTGATTGGTTATAATATTAGAATTTTCTTAAATGAAAGGGAATTGGTTAGTGGTCACCTCAGCAGTTTTGGGGAATAACTTAAGTTTCACCTGTGATTTTCAGAGGCATAAGCAAGAAGTGACCCAGGTTAAGTTAGCCTCACTTGCTTTGCAAAATAAACTAAATTAAACTTTGCTTGTGTGACTAAACTGGTTTTGTATGCTCAGGGAATTTTCAAGACTGGTTTCTGTTTGTGTTTGATTTTAACACCAGCATAGTGCATCCTTTCTATTACTCAGCTTCCCTGTGCACCCTCTTACACATATTTACACTCCCATACCCCAGTGAAGCAACTCTACATTTCTACCCAAGGAGTGGGTAGAAACTTACTAGTGAAGAAACTCTCTCACTTTTCCCCCCAGATGAGGAGATGCACAGTGCCAAGAGTCACTGTATAACTGCCACAGTGAAACGGAACCAAAATTCCAGGCACTGTGGTGGGTGCTCTATATTTTATAATATTTAATTCTTAGAACCTTGTGAAGAAAGTGCCATTTAAATATAAACAAGATGTGGTGCTTCTCTCCAGGAACTTAGGTGAGAAGACTGTCTACAAAGATTTCTAATAACAGGCAAAGTGACTTAAGTGCTAAAAGGAGGTGACGGGAACCCACTGTGGAATCCTAGAGAAGGAGCTACTCATTCCTTACCAGGGGGCTGTAGGAAAGTGTCTTGGTGTAGATTTTATTAGAACAGATGTCCTACTGGAACAGGCTTCAAGGGATGTGAGAAAGTTCCGGAAGCAATTGAGCAGGAGGTAGAATAACAGGGGATGTGAGCATGTGCTATGGGGTGGGGGTAATACGTGTGTTCAAATGTTAACTCTGCCACTAGTCTTGTGGCTTTGAGCAAGTTAATGAAACTAAGCCTCAGTTTTCTCATCTTTAATATGGGACAGTAATACTGACTTCTTACAGTGGAGAATGGCAAATAGAGAGTGGTGCAGCTGAAGGGCAGGGTGGCACAGATTTAGTGGGCCTTATTAAGGGCACATTTCGAAAGTTGGATTATTCCGGATTTGTTCCCAAAGCTGGTGTTGGATATGAGTACAAACCCCGGAAAACCTTAGACAGAGTCTGAACTCAAATCTCTTACATTCTACACTTTTTCTATGATGTGTTGTATGTGAGGAACATTTTGTAAGGGGTGGAATTACCCTGGTGGCTACCAGTTCATATTGCTTTTTGTATGTGTGGAAAAAAGTACAGTTAAAAACATCTGCATATAGGTATAAAGTGAAGGAGGCATGGCGCCACACTTTCCGTCGCGCATTCGGCCCCCCCTCCCTTGCAGGCGACTGCACACGCCCCGTGCTACTGCGCAGCCGCAGAAACCTGGGCGGGTTTTGCGCCTTCCGTTACCGCCTCGGTCCGTTACAGTCTGTCTTCCGGTGTGCACAGCCGCGACCCGGATGCAGTGCAGACGCCGAGCCGGAGGCAGTCAGAGCTGGGTTCCCTGCCTCACGATGTCTGAGGAAAAGGGTAAGGGGCCCTCCCCGAAGCTTTCCCAATAGTTTCTGCCTCTCTTCACCCCACCCGGGGAAAGGCTCTAACAGGTTTTGACCCCAGCCCATCTAGAGGGCTGCACACGTGACCGTGGGACTGGCTGTTAATCGGCCACAGCGCGTCAAGTGGTGGCCTCTCGGCTGCGGTCCCAGCTTGGTCAGGGCGCGCGCGGGAACCCGGGTGTTGCGGGCAGAGTCTAGCCCTGGGTCCAGGGCGTCCCTGAGGCTCAAGGCATCCCAGGAACTCAGGGTGTACCCGAGGTTCATGGCGTTCCAGAGGCTGAAGCTAGTCCTGGGGCTTTTGGGGTCAAGGGTTCATGGTGTCCCAGGGACTGAAAGCTCTGGGACTTTCGAGGTCCCAGGGTTCATAGCTTCCAGGGGCTGGTGGCCATCTGGGGCTTGTGTGGTCCCAGGGTTCATGGCATCCCCAAGGCTTGAGGTAATCTGGGGCTTCTGGGGTCCCTGGGGTTCCTGGTGTCCCTGAGGCTTGAGGCGATCTGGAGCTTCCGGGTCCCAGGGTTTGTGGCATCCCAGGCACACGAGGGGCTCTGGGGGCTTCCGGGATCCCACGGTTCATGGCGTCCCAGGGGCTTGAGAGGATCTTGGGGCTCGAGGTGTCTGCAGAGTTCATGGTGTCCTGAGGGATGGAGGGAATCCTGGGGCTTTCAGGTCTCCAGGGTTCATGGCGTCCCTGGGACTTGAGGTGACCCATAGCTGGCTCCGCCCCCGGGGTTCTCGTGGCGCCAGCACGTGGCGAGGCCCGGCCTCGTTTCCTGCATGAGGGCGGTATTTCCTTACAGGACTTCTAGCGGCCGTAGTAGAACAGCCGTCCTCTCGCGAGAGGGTGGGCGACCGCGGTTGTTTCCTGCGCGCCCCAGAGGGCGGCGTGCCACGCTTTAGCTGCAGAGCAGTTCTGCGCAGCAGCGGTTTTTCCTTTGAACTTTTTTTCAAGGCCTCATGCGCATGCACCGCAAGCAGCTGCTGAGCACTGCTTGTTGCTCCAGGAAAGCGATTTGGCTTAGCGGCTGGGACACTCTTTGGAGGAGAGGATTTGCTTTGGTGGGAGAGTGAGTCTGCCTTTGGCAACCTCGAATTGCAGCAGCGCTGCGGGGGGTGGGGTGTGTTTCTCACCATCTCTCGCAGGATGCCAGAACGTGTGAGCTTTTGAGATTTGGCTACTTATTTTTTAAGTACTTGGTGCTGACTTTCTGGGACAAGTTGATCCATTATCCTTTCTCTTTCCCTGTCGGAGGAGGTAGGGGTCCAGGAAGGACCAAGACTCTCCGACGTTATATAGAATTATTTTTTTAATGTTACAACGTTATTTTTATTTCTTTTTGGGTTTGCTTTTCATTGAGATAACATTGGTTTATAAGATTATACGTTTCATGTGTACAACATTATATTTCTACTTCTGTATACCCTACAGCATGCTCACCACCAAAATTTTATATAGAATTTTGAGTTTAAAGAATTGATAAACAAGCGAGTTGATTCATTATAACATCTTTTGAGATTGAGACGTTGATTTTGAGGCTTAGATCGTAACTGCGTTTGACCAAAGACAGATTGGGCAGCCTCGTTGTTTTATAGTAAATATGCAAATGAGGAGAAAGAAAATAAAGATGTGTGTGTGGAGAAATTCCCGCGCATAGAGCCTGTTCTTTGCTTCAAGAGGGCAGATGCGGGAGTCAGAACACTGCAAAATGTGAGGACCACTGTAAAGCAGGGGAGTGCTTCGGTGCAAGCTCCAGGACCCATCCCGCCGGCAGTATGGTTGAGCATGGTAGTTCGGTAGAAAAGATCCTAATTTAGTCTGCTGGGGATCGCTTCCCTCACTCTTCTACCCGGTTCTCCCCGAATTAGGACTGCTCTGGGGTTTTATGACACGAAGTGGTCAACTGGTTCAATGTTTACAAGTAGAGATTTCACAAGCAACTTTTCTACGCACTGTTTTTATAAAGCAGGGCATGGGCTCGATTCAGTTTCAAGCCTGCCTGCAGCAAGTGCTGGGCGATGGGACACATTTTGGTGGTATTATCCCCCAACGGGCCGACTTTGTAGTCTCTAAAGTTTGACTAGGAGAGTAGAAGGGCTGGTTTTTAGAGTCCTGGGCAGAAGATTTAGAAAGTGATTGTTCAGTGTACTGACGCACAGTTTTGCTAAAAACATCGGAATGATCTGGCCATTGTAATCTGCCCTGTTTTGCTGTGTATATTCTTTGCACTAGTTGTCATGTGAAACGCAGGTTTCAGCCCTCACCATTGTGAACTAATGCCTTATCTGGTAAGTTCATGGCAACTTAGTTCCTTGCACCTTGGGACCATAATCTTCAAAAAACTTCTAAATATTATAATGTCTTAAAAATTGCCTCTGAAGGCTATGCATATACCTAAAGGAATTAGAATTTTGCCAATTAACTGAGAAATCTTAGTGGAGTTGTCAGTAGCTTTACTCATACTAGTTTGAAAGATCAGTTGATATACAAAAACTTGTCTTAAAAATAAAATTTCAGTTGCCTTTGTTATTTTCTCTTGATTATAAAGTCTAAGCTTTATTGTAGAGAATCTTAACAAATACAGAGAAGTCTAATGAAGATAATTTTGCCACCCAGAGATAGTGACACAGAGATAACCATTGGTATGTTTCCTTCTGCTCTCAAAGTTAAGATTATGCTGTATTTTTCTGCTTTGAATCTTACCCCCGTTTAAGAAGCAAGTATTTCACAAGCATTTCTAATATTAATAAATGTTCTTTGAGAATGTGCTTCTCATTGGCAATATACCATTCCATCATATGAAAATACCATAATTTATTTAACCAGTTTCCTTTTGTTTGGATAACTAGGTAGTTTCTAATGTTCTATTTTTTTTCCATGAAGACTATTAAGTCTTGGTACTTAATAGTTGGGACTCTCCAAACTCAATCCCAAAGTTTTATGGATGAGAAAACAGAGGCAAAAGAGTAGATGTATCTGGCCCAAAGTTAATACCCCTGGATAGCTAGAGAGCCTGAATTGGAGCCTACACCATGTGATTCCTAATTTAGTACCATTTTCACACCACCTTATACTAGCTAGTTACTTTATTCTAATACTTTGGTCTATTGCAAATAAATGTACTGAATCCAAGATATGCAATGTAAATGTGATCTACGAGTTAATACTTCAAGCTTAAACATGTTCTTTTTCAGGTCAACTTTAAGAAATAAAAAAACCCATTTAGAGACCATACATTTGGCATATTGTGCTATTTTTCATATTCATTAGAATGGTTTACCAAGTTGATATTTCACATCTAGTTTACCTGTAGTCATCTATTTCACATTTTGTGAGATTCAATTTGAATTTAATTTGTTTGATAACAACATTTACTTTTGTACATTATTTCTGCATTATTTATCATAAGGATTGATAATTTATTTTTATTTTTTTATTTTTAAATGTCACCTTTAAAAAAAATTTATTTATTTTTGGCTACATTGGGTCTTCGTTGCTGCGCGAGGGCTTTCTCTAGTTGCAGCGAGCGGGGGCTACTCTTCCTTGTGGTGTGCAGTCTTCTCATTGCGGTGGCTTCTCTTGTTGTGGACCATGGATTCTAGGTGTGTGGGCTTCAGTAGCTGTAGCACGCAGGCTCAGCAGTTGTGGCTCTTGGGCTCTAGAGCGCAGGCTCAGTAGTTGTGGCACACGGGCTTAGTTGCTCTGCGACATGTGGGATATTCCCGGACCAGGGCTCGAACCCGTGTCCCCTTCATTGGCAGGCGGATTCTTAACCACTACACCACCAGGGAAGCGCGATATTGATTTTTAAAGAACAAGTTTGGGAATTCATGGTCACCACAAAGTGTGGTTGTGTAATACCAGTTGTATCCTTTAAAAGTTAAAAGCATATCATTGAACACATAGTACATGGGCCAGGTGGTCCAGTTTCTTTTTTTTTTCTGAATTTTATTTTATTTATTTTTTTAAACAGCAGGTTCTTATTAGTTATCCATTTTATACATATTAGTGTATATATGTCAATCCCAATCTCCTAATTCATCACACCACCACCCCCCCGTCCCTGGCCACTTTCCCCCCTTGGTGTCCATATGTTTGTTCTGTACATCTGTGTCCCAATTTCTGCCCTGCAAACCAGTTCATCTGTAGGTTCCACATATATGCATTAATATACGTTATTTGTTTTTCTCTTTCTGACTTACTTCACTCTGTATGACAGTCTCTAGATCCATCCACGCCTCTACAAATGACCAATTCCGTTCCTTTTTAAGGCTGAGTAATATTCCATTGTATATATGTACCACAATTTCTTTATCTATTCATCTGTCGATGGGCATTTAGGTTGCTTCCATGTCCTAGCTATTGTAAATAGTGCTGCAATGAACATTGCGGTGCATGTGTCTTTTTGAATTATGGTTTTCTCTGGGTATATGCCCAGTAGTGGGATTGCTGGGTCATATGGTAGTTCTATTTTTAGTTTTTTAAAGAACCTCCATACTGTTCTCCATAGTGGCTGTATCAATTTACATTCTCACCAACAGTGCAAGAGGGTTCCCTTTTCTCCACACCCTCTCCAGCATTTGTTGTTTGTAGATTTTCTGATGCTGCCCATTCTAACTGGTGTGATGTGATACCTCATTGTAGTTTTGATTTGCATTTCTCTAATAATTAGTGATGTTGAGCAGCTTTTCATGTGCTTCTTGGCCATCTGTATGTCTTCTTTGGAGAAATGTCTATTTAGGTCTTCTGCCCATTTTTGGATTGGATTGTTTGTTTTTTTGTTATTGAGCTGCATGAGCTGCTTGTAAAATCTGGAGATTAATCCTTTGTCAGTTGCTTCATTTGCAAATATTTTCTCCCATTCTGAGGGTTGTCTTTTGGTCTTGTTTATGGTTTCCTTTGCTGTGCAAAAGCTTTGAAGTTTCATTAGGTCCCATTTGTTTATTTTTGTTTTTATTTCCATTACTCTAGGAGGTGGGTCAGAAAGGATCTTGCTGTGATTTATGTCATAGAGTGTTCTGCCTATGTTTTCCTCTAAGAGTTTGATAGTTTCTGGCCTTACATTTAGGTCTTTAATCCATTTTGAGCTTATTTTTGTGTATGGTGTTAGGGAGTGTTCTAATTTCATTCTTTTACATGTAGCTCTCCAGTTTTCCCAGCACCACTTATTGAAGAGACTGTCTTTTCTCCATTGTATATCCTTGCCTCCTTTGTCATAGATTAGTTGACCATAGGTGCGTGGGTTTATCTCTGGGCTTTCTATCCTGTTCCATTATTCTATATTTCTGATTTTGTGCCAGTACCATATTGTCTTGATTACTGTACCTTTGTAGTATAGTCTGAAGTCAGGCAGTCTGATTCCTGCAGCTCTGTTTTTTTTCCTTCAAGACCGCTTTGGCTATTCGGGGTCTTTTGTGTCTCCATACAAATTTTAAGATTTTTTGTTCTAGTTCTGTAAAAAATGCCATTGGTAATTTGATAGGGATTGCATTGAATCTGTAGATGGCTTTGGGTACTATAGTCACTTTCACAATATTGATTCTTCCAATCCAAGAACATGGTATATCTCTCCATCTGTTGGTATCATCTTTAATTTCTTTCAGCAGTGTATTATAGTTTTCTGCATACAGGTCTTTTGTCTCCCTAGGTAAGTTTATTCCTTGGTATTTTATTCTTCTTGTTGCAGTGGTAAATGGGAGTGTTTCCTTAATTTCTCTTTCAGATTTTTAATCATTAGCATATAGGAATGCAAGAGATTTCTGTGCATTAATTTTGTATCCTGCAGCTTTACCAAATTCATTGATTAGCTCTAGTAGTTTTCCGGTGGCATCTTTAGGATTCTCTATGTATAGTATCATGTCATCTGCAAACAGTGACAATTTTACTTCTTCTTTTCCAATTTGTATTCCTTTTATTTATTTTTCTTCTCTGACTGCCATGGCTAGGACTTCCAAAACTATGTTGAATAATAGTTGTGTGAGTGGACATCCTTGTCTTGTTCCTGGTCTTAGAGGAAATGCTTTCAGTTTTTCACCATTGAGAATGATGTTTGCTGTGGGTTTGTCACATATGACGTTTATTATGTTGAGATAGGTTCCCTCTATGCTCACTTTCTGGAGAGCTTTTATCATAAATGGGTGTTGAATTTTGTCAAAAGCTTTTTCTGCATCTATTGAGATGATCATATGGTTTTCCTCTTTCAATTTGTTAAAATGGTGTATCACATTGATTTGCGTATATTGAAGAATCCTTGCATCCATGGGATAAATCCCACTTGATCATGGTGTATGATCCTTTTAATGTGTTGTTGGATTCTGTTTGCTAGTATTTTGTTGAGGATTTTTGCATCTATATTCATCAGTGATATTGGTCTGTAATTTTCTTTTTTTGTAGTATCTTTGTCTGGTTGTGGTGTCAGGGTGATCGTGGCCTCATAGAATGAGTTTGGGAGTGTTCCTTCCTCTGCAAATTTTTGGAAGAGTTTGAGAAGGATCTGTGTTAGCTCTTCTCTAAATGTTTGATGGAATTCATCTGTGAAGCCCTCTGGTCCTGGACTTTTGTTTGTTGGAAGATTTTTAATCACAGTTTCAATTTCATTATTTGTGATTGGTCTGTTCATATTTTCTATTTCTTCCTGGTTCAGTTTTGAAAGGTTATACCTTTCTAAGAATTTGTCCATTTCTTCCAGGTTGTCCGTTTTATTGGCATAGAGTTGCTTGTAGTAGTCTCTTAGGATGCTTTGTATTTCTGTGGTGTCTGTTGTAACTTCTCCTTTTTCATTTTTAATTTTATTGATTTGAGTCCTGTTTCTCTCTGTTTTTTTTTTTTTTTGCGCTACGCGGGCCTCTCACTGTTGTGGCCTCTCCCGTTGCAGAGCACAGGCTCTGGACGCGCAGGCTTAGCGGCCATGGCTCACGGGCCTAGCCTTTCCGTGGCATATGGGATCTTCCCGGACCGGGGCACGAACCCGTGTCCCCTGCATCGGCAGGCAGACTCTCAACCACTGCGCCACCAGGGAAGCCCCCTCTCCCTCTTTTTTTCTTGATGAGTCTGGCTAATGGTTTATCAATTTTGTTTATCTTCTCAAAGAACCAGCTTTTAGTTTTATTGATTTTTGCTATTGTCTTCTTTGTTTCTATTTTGTTTATTTCTGCTCTGATTTTTATGATTTCTTTCCTTCTACTAACTTTGGGTTTTGTTTGTTCTTCTTTCTCTAGTTCCTTTAGATGTAAGGTTCGATTGTTTATTTGAGATGTTTGTTGTTTCTTGAGGTAGGATGGTATTGCTATAAACTTCCCTCTTAGAACTGCTTTTGCTGCATCCCATAGGTTTTGGACTGTCGTGTTTTCATTGTCATTTGTCTTTAGGTGGTTTTTGATTTCCTCTTTGATTTCTTCAGTGATCTCTTCGTTATTTAGTAACATATTGTTTAATCTCCATGTGTTTGTGTTTTTTACGGTTTTTTCCCTGTAATTGATTTCTAATCTCATAGCGTTGTGGTCAGAAAAGATGCTTGATATGATTTCAATTTTCTTAAATTTACTGAGACTTGATTTGTGACCCACAATATGATCTATCCTAGAGAATGTTCCCTGTGCACTTGTGAAGAAATTGTAATCTGCTGTTTTTGGATGGAATGGCCTATAAATATCAATTAAATCTATCTGGTATTGTGTCACTTAAAGCTTCTGTTTCCTTATTAATTTTCTCTTTGGATGATCTGTCCATTGGTGTCAGTGAGGTGTTAAAGTCCCCCATTATTATTGTGTTACTGTCGATTTCCTCTTTTACAGCTGTTAGCAGTTACCTTATGTATTGAGGTGCTCCTATGTTGGGTGCATATATAGTTTTAATTGTTATATCTTCTTCTTGGATTGATCCCTTGATCATGATGTAGTGTCCTTCCTTGTCTCTTGTAACATTCTTTATTTTAAAGTCAGTTTTATCTGATATGAGTATTGCTACTCCAGCTTTCTTTTGATTTCCATTTGCATGGAATATCTTTTTCCATCCCTTCACTTTCAGTCTGTATGTGTCCCTAGGTCTGAAGTGGGTCTCTTGTAGACAGCATATATATGGGTCTTGTTTTTGTATCCATTCAGCAAGCCTGTGTCTTTTGGTTGGAGCATTTAATCCATTCACGTTTAAGGTAATTGTCGATATGTATGTTCCTATTACCATTTTCTTAAGGTTTTGGGTTTGTTTTTGTAGGTCCTTTTCTTCTCTTGTGTTTCCCACTTAGAGAAGTTCCTTTAGCATTTGTTGTAGAGCTGTTTTGGTGGTACTGAATTCTCTTAGCTTTTGCTTGTCTGTAAAGCTTTTGATTTCTCCATCGAATCTGAATGAGATCCTTGCTGGGTAGAGTAATCTGGGTTGTAGGTTCTTCCCTTTCATCACTTTAAATACGTCATGCCACTCCCTTCTGGCTTGTAGAGCTTCTGCTGAGAAATCAGCTGTTAACCTTATGCGAGTTCCCTTGTATGTTATTTGTCATTTTTCCCTTGCTGCTTTCAATAATTTTTCTTTGTCTTTAATTTTTGCCAATTTGATTACTATGTGTCTCGGTGTGTTTCTCCTTGGGTTTATCCTGTATGGGACTCTCTGCACTTCCTGGACTTGGGTGGCTATTTCCTTTCCCATGTTAGGGAAGTTTTCGACTATAATCTCTTCAAATATTTTCTCGGGTTCTTTCTCTCTCTCTTCTCCTTCTGGGACCCCTCTAATGCGAATGTTGTTGTGTTTAATGTTGTCCCAGAGGACTCTTAGGCTGTCTTCATTTCTTTTCATTCTTTTTTCTTTATTCTGTTCCGCAGCAGTAAATTCCACCATTCTGTCTTCCGGGTCAGTTATCCATTCTTCTGCCTCAGTTATTCTGCTATTGATTTCTTGTAGTGTTTTTTTCATTTCATTTATTGTACTGTTCATCTCTGTTTGTTCTTTAATTCTTCTAGGCCTTTGTTAAACATTTCTTACATCTTCTCAATCTTTGCCTGCATTCGTTTTCTGCGGTCCTGGATCATCTTCACTATCATTATTCTGAATTCTTTTTCTGGAAGGTTGCCTCTCTCCACTTCATTTAGTTGTTTTTCTGGGGTTTTGTCTTGTTCCTTCATCTGGTACATAGCCCTCTGCCTTTTCATCTTTCTGTGGTCCAGTTCCTTAAAGGAGAAGAAATTTATTGCTCTATAGAATTGGAAGTCCTAGAAATAATACTATTTGTGTGTGTGTACATACACATATATCTCAAAGCTTCATACTAAGCAGTTGATGTCTTAGCTAACTTGAAATTAGAGATATGAAAATGCTTCATGTAATTTTTTTCAGCTAAAATGTTTTTTAAACACTCCTTAACTTTATAAGGTAGTTTCCTCTAGAAACTTTCAATTTAATGTGGTATCTAATATACCCTTTCTCTTTGCTTCTTCTTAGCTTATATTACTATAGCTCTTGAAGAGGACAGTGATGCCAATGATGATGCTGATCTTGTGATAGTAGAAGATTCTGATACAGAGGTTACTGAGAACATAGTTTCCAGTGATGAAGTGTTGACTCTACAACCAGATTTTGAAGGCAACAGTGATACCTCTGAGGAACCATCCCAATTGTCATATGGTAATTTTGTTAAATTTCCTCCTGTGTGAAATTTTGCTCCCTGGTCCTCATTTCCAGTAAATTGCTTAAATATTCCTCTAATTTTTACATTAATTAGTTATTATCAGAGGGCGAAGCTTTGTGTTAATAGCACAGTGTTTACTTGTGCTTTCATTTTCCCTTCATTTAAGCTTTGTCATGTCTCCTTTTCTATTTTTGTTCTACGGGAAGTGGGGAGGTAGCCTTGGAAAGTGTTCGGGAGAATATATTTTGTTTCTGAAAAATTATTTATACCTGGCAACTAAAATTATAACTATTTGGGGGCAAAGCAAAAACTGAAGTTATGGGAGAAACATCTTGGGCCAAGAGTCTGTGGAATAGACGAGATGATTGTCTTTGTTGAAGATCTCAAAGAATCAACAAAAAACTCCCAAGCAATTATAGCAAGATTCTCAGGATACAAGGTTAATATGCAAAAGTCAATCCCTTTCCTATATACAAGCAGTAAACAAATGAAACTTGAAATTAAAAACACAGCATCATTTACATTAGCACCCAAAAAAGAGTCCCTGGAAAGTAGAATCCTGCAACCAGAGCTCTAGCTACTTGTCCTTTCAGTGGTGGCTTCTCAACCACAATAAGAAGGAAATGGGAGGCCATTCACCTCCTCACTTATACACAGAGCCAAGAGATGTTACCCCTTGGGAACATTCCTTCAGTAACTATATGACAGTATGCTCTTTGCCATTTGCTTAGAGACTTGAGTTTCCTACTCTTTAAAACATTGAAGTATTGTTGCTTAGATTAGAGGTCAGCAAACTTTTTCTGTAAAGGACCGGATAGTAAATATTTTAGGATTTAAAGTTGTAAGGGCTCTGTTGCAACTACTCAGCTCTCCTGTTGAAATGTGAAAACAACATTATATTAGCAGACGAGTATGGCTGTGTTCCAGTAAAACTTTATGGACTCTGAAATTTGAATTTCCTATAATTTTTCCATTTCATGAAATATTCTTTTGTGTTTTTTAAAATTTAAAACTTAAAAATGTGAAAAAAAAACCCACCAAAAAATAAAACCATTCTTGGCTCCTGGGCTATACAAAAACAGGCAGCAGGGTGAGTTTGGTCTACAGGCTGTAGTTTGCCAACCCCTGGTCTAAATGATGCCAAAAGTCATTTGATACCACTTGTTATCAGTTCTGGTTTTAAAACTATATTCAAGACCAACAGGATGCTTTCTTAGTGTATTACAAAACATCTGACTGACTCCTTGATAGTAGGGAAAGAACTAGAGGAGAATTTTCAATTGTGGATGCCCTTTGACATCTCATTTCTACTTCTAGGAACTTATCCCATACAACTACTTGCAGAAGTACACGACTGTTCAGCAGCGTTCTTTGCAAGAGGGAAACTTTAGAAGTAACTTAAATATCCATGAATTGGGGACTGGTTAAATAAATCATGCATGGCCTATCTGCATGATAGGAAACTGAGAAGCTGTTAAAACTGATTGCAGTATACCTAAAGGTATTAGTTTGGAAAGACTAATACATGTTTAGTGGAAAAAGGAGGTTGCAGAGCAGTACTTATAGTCGGATCCTTTTTATCTATCTAAGTGACATAAAAATTCAGAATAGGAGATTTCAGAAAAGGCGGCTAGGTAATTTTTTTATTGTGGTAAAATATATATAACATTATATTTATCATTTTAATCATTTGTAAGTGTTCAAAGTAGCATTTGACAGCCTAATAGCTCTGGCTAAAATTTTCAGTACAATATTGATAGCAGTGGTGAAAACGAGCATCCTTGTCTTGCTCCCAATCTCAGGGGAAAAGCTTTCAGGTCATTCACCATTGAATGTGACGTTAGCTGTGGGTTTTCATAAATACCCTTTATCTAGTTGTGGAATTTTCCCTTTGTTCCTAGTTTTCTGAGAATTTTTTTTTTTTTCGGTACGCGGGCCTCTCACTGTTGTGGCCTCTCCCGTTGCGGAGCACAGGCTCCGGACGTGCAGGCTCAGCGGCCATGGCTCATGGGCCCAGCCACTCCGCGGCATGTGGGATCTTCCCGGACCGGGGCACGAACCTGTGTTCCGTGCATTGGCAGGCGGACTCCCAACCACTGCGCCACCAGGGAAGCCCTCTGAGAATTTTTATAATGAAATGATGTTGGATTTTGTCAGATTCTTTTTTGGCATCAATTGAGATGATCATGTGTTTTTTCCCCCTTTATTATATTAATGTGATGTGTTACATTGATTGGTTTTCTTATGTTGAACCACCCTTGCATTCCTGGGATAAATCCCTCTTGGTCATGGTGAATAATCCTTTTTTTGTTTTTTTTTTGTTTTTTTTTTTTTTACATTTTGACTGTGCCACGTGGCATGCGGGATCTTCGTTCCCCAACCAGGGATTGAACCTGCAGCCCCTGCAGTGGAAGCACAGAGTCTTAACCACTGGGCTGCCAGGGAAGTCCCTGAATAATACTTTTAACATGCTGTTGGATTAGACTTGCTAATATTTTTTTGAGGATTTTTACATCTATGTTCATAAGGGATGTTGGTCTTTTTCTTTTATTGTAATGTCTTTATCTGGCTTTGATATCATGGTAATTCTTCAGTTTTTTAGAAGAGCTTGAGAAGGATTGGTGTGTTAATTCTTCTTTAAATGTTTGGTAGAATCCAACAGTGAAGCCCTCTGGTCCAGACCTTTTCTTTACTGGGAGGTTTGTGATGATTGACTCAATCTCTTCACTTGTTATAGGTCTGTTGAGATTTTCTAGTTTTTCTTGAGTCAGTTTAGATAAATTTTTAAATTATAAGGACAAATTGTCTTCTCATATACCAGCATCAAGCAATTTAGAAAATATATAGGAAAAAAACCCAATTGATAATGGCTACAAACAAATATTTAAAATTATAAGGAATAAACAAATAAAAAATAGCAGAACCTATATGAAAGGAAAGAAAATACTTTACTGAGGGTCATAAAAAAAGGCTTAAGTGGAGAGACACAAAGTGTTCCTGGATGAGAAAAAATACTTTAGTGTACCTTTAAAAAAACCTTGGGAAAACCTGTTTAAGGGACAAGTGGTAATTTACCATATCAAATGCACAAAAAGTTTAAAAGGACAATTATCGAAATACTATGATACTAGTTTTGAAACAGGGAGCCAGATTTAATGCAATAGGAAGATCATAAACAGAACAAAGAATTTAGAGTTAATATACTACAGTATATTAATATGAGAAACATATTACATAGTAAATCATGCTGGTACAAATGGTTAACTATTAGGAGTAGGGAAGCCCACTGGGTTTTGCCTCACGTCACAAATAATTTCAAGTTGGATTAGAGAGCTGAATATCTAGTAAATGAAAGTATGGAAAACTAGAAGAAAATATAGTTGAATGTTTTTCCTAATCCTAGTGAAAAATTGAGTATAGAAGTAGTTCGAGAAGTCACAAAAATATTAATGAATTTGATGAAATTAAAAATAAAGAACCACTCCCTCTCTCAAAAGCATCAGACTTCAAAAATCACATCACTACCTGGGAAAAGTATTTGCCGAAAATATACATTTTCCAGAGTTATTATCCTTAAGATAGCAAGACCTCACACAAATCAAACAGGAAACACTGAAACTCCAATAGGGCAATGATCAGAGGACATGAAAAATAACAAGTCACAGAACAGGAAATCTTAATAGATAGCAAACACCTGAAAATATTCAACTGCATTAGTAGCAAGAGAAATGCAAATTAAAATGGGATAGAAAAACTTTCATCTATCAAATTAGAAATTTTTAAATGATTCATTTTAGTGATAATGGAGAAAAACCATTGTACTTCAGTTTTCTATGAATGTAAATTAGTACAACCTTTTTGGACATTTTGGCAGCACCTGTCAGGAGCCCCTGAAGTGCTCATAGCCTTTGACCTACTGACTCTTCTATATATACATTATAAAGAACTATTCAGAGATGTACATAAATATTTACATTTGAATGTGTACACATCATTATAGCAAAATAATGAGCAATTGGAAGCCGTATTAATGTCCTACAACAGAAAACAGGTAACATAACCTATGGACATATACATGATGGAATATTATGCAGGCATTTAAAATATTTTAAAAATTATAAATGACATACAAAATTGCTCAGAATACATGTACAATATGAGTCAAACTACTATATAAAATATATAGAGGCCTTCCCTGGTGGCGCAGTGATTAAGAATCCGCTTGCCAATGCAGGGGACACGAATTTGAGCCCTGGTCCAGGAAGATCCCACATGCTGTGGAGCAACTAAGCCCGTGCGCCACAACTACCGAGCCTGTGCTCTAGAGCCCGCGAGCCACAACTCCTGAAGCCCACATGCCTTGAGCCCATGCTTGGCAACAAGAGAAGCCACCGCAATGAGAAGCCCGTGCACCGCAACGAAGAGTAGCCCCCACTCACCGCAACTAGAGAAAGCCCGCGTGCAGCAACAAAGACTCAATGCAGCCAAAACAAATAAATAAAATAAATAAATTTATAAAAAAAAACAAAAATTAAAAAATAAAATATATAGATAGTAAGAAAACAAGAAGGAAATATATCTAAGGGTTATGATATTTCTTAGTGATGGATTACTTTATTTAGATTCTGAATTTTTTATAAAGAGCTTAATTTTAGGTTGACTTTTTATAGAAATCTATCACATACAAAATATGCACAAATCATAAATATGCAGCTTAAATAATTTTCTAATTAATACACACATATAACCAACACTGAGCCCCCCAGAATCAACTCTCACCTCCCTTTCAGTCACTACTCTCTTGCAAGGTAGTGCTATCCTGACATCTCCCACCATTGATTATATTTGCCTGTCTTTAGATTGAGCTTTAGCTCAATTGAATTATACAGTATTCTTTTAGGTTCCTGAACCCAATTCCAATGTGTATGTTGGGGCTTCCCACACAACAGCAAGCAATTCTTGGACACCAGCAGCTTGTCTGAGAATTCAACTCAATTCTGACATTATCTATTGTAGATAGTGTCAGATTCCACAGGTTGAGGGCTCAGTCTTACAAGACTGCCCCCTGCCACCCCTCCTCATACCCCAGTCACAAGCCCAGGCTGTCACCTGTGCTTCTGACCTACTTGTTATAAATCAGAGGTTCCCACAACCTCCTGCTTGGGTTCAATTAATTTTCTAGAGCAGCTCACAGAACTCAGAGAAACATTTTACTTACTAGAATAACAGTTTATTATAAAAGGACATAACTCAGGAACAGTATAGAACTAAATATACACACTTTTTTTTTTTTTTTGCGGTACGCGGGCCTCTCACTGCTGTGGCCTCTCCCGTTGCGGAGCACAGGCTCCGGAAGCGCAAGCCCAGCGGCCATGGCTAACTGGCCCAGCCGCTCCGCGGCATGTGGGATCTTCCCAGACCGGGACACGAACCCATGTCTCCTGCATCGGCAGGCTGACTCTCAACCACTGCACCACCAGGGAAGCCCAAGAGTCTTTAACTCCTCTGATTTCTTGTTTCTGAGCCTTTGTTCCTTAGTATCTCCACTATAGAATGAAAGGGAAACAGGAAAGGAGGTAAAACTCGAAACCCTTCATTCCGCCTCATTCCTGCCCTGGCTCAGGATGGATAAAGGGAACCTAGCTCTCTCATTAACGCCCTTCCCGGTACTGTGATGCCAGCGTTCAAATCTACTACGAGATATGATATGACAGCATTGCACTCAACGTCCTCCTGGTGGCAGAGATGAATGACTCAGAACCATAACCGAGCCTACATAATTCTAGAAGAGTTTTTGGCTTATTTTTCACATACAGTCCTTTAAGTTTAATTTAAAATTTAACTACGGAAGCAATCATAATCTTAGCACTGAAATGACCTTAGACGTAATCTCACCCAGTTTTCACCGAGCAGGGGAGGAGGCGATGTCTTTAGTGGTCTCTCCAGGCCGCACCGTGGTGGGCGGCCCAAGCCACAAGAGACTCCTGACTCACATTTGGAGGCCCGCAGTCTCCCTGAGTAAAAAGCTTCGGAGCTCCTTGACCAAAGCAGTTAGGACTCATGCTCTGTTGTTCATTTGTCTCCAGCACTTACTCTGTAGCCTTTAGGTTGTGGAGCATCCGCTTCACAATTTGGAAATGTGTTCGATCTGGATTCTTATTCCTACGCGTGGGCAATAAAACCCTTCACTTTTTAAAGGTTTATTCTAAATCACTAATGGAAGAATTCTCATTTTGTCGCTCTCTAAACTTCAGCCAGGACTCCAATTCAACTTGAGTTGGTATTCTGAGAACATATCCATGTTAAGTTTATTAAGGCAGTAAGTGGGTGAAGTAACTTTTTTATGCCTTGCTTTTCAGGAGTTGAAGGTTTAGCAGAGCTAGGTGACCAACCAGTTTCACAAATGAACCGTCTAGCAAATTTAAGAAGACGTGACCCCTACTCAGCGGAAACGGAGTTCATCCCGTTGCGCAAAAAAGCGCGATTATCTATTCCAGGAGAGGATAACGTGGATTGTATGGTAAAGTGAAAATTTTTCTGTTTTTCATTCTGCTTTATTTCTTTTTAATAGATTGAGTTTAATTTCATACAGTGAAATGCACAGATCTTTAAGTGTATATAGTTCAATGAGTTTTGACAAATGTGTACGCTCACCCCTCATCAAGGTAAGAACATTTCCATCATCCCAGAAATTTCCCTCATGCCTATTCCCAGTAAGTCCCCACCCCCTGAACCTTGGCGAAATACCATTTGGATGTTTTTTCCCATCATAGATTAGTTTTGCCTATTCTAGAACTTTATGTAAATAGAATCATATAGTATGCACTCTTTTGTGTCATGGTCTCTTTTCCTTAGAGTAATGTTTGGAAATTCATCTGGTTGTAGCATTCCCATTTATTGCTAAGTAATATTCTGTTGTATGAATATCCATGATTTGTTTATCCCTTCTCCTTCTGATGGACATTAGGGTTGTTTCCAGTTTTCGGCTATTATGAGTAAAGTGGCTGTGAACATTATTATGGAAGTCTCTTTGTGAACATATATTTACGTTTAATTTGGGTAAATGCTCAGGAGTGGAAATACTGGGTCACAGGGTAGATTAAAGTTTATGAGAAACTGCCAAACAGTTTTCTGAAGTGGTTGTGTTGCTTTACATTCTCATCATATTCTGCTATGCTTCTAAATCTTTGAAGTTGAATAAAATAGATTATTAAACTATATATAATTAAACTTAACAGAAAATGCATTTATTTACTTACATAAGGATGAAGATAGTAATACCACCTAATCAGTACAGGCAATTCTCTTAACTTCTATCAGCCCCAATATTTTAATCTTCGGGGGGATAATGTTATTTGCCTCCCAAGAGCCATGGTTTCTGACATAATTATGTGAAAGCACTTTGGTAAGCATAAAGCATTAATAGAAGGGTAAGATGACAACATTGTTTTTATTATTACTAATCTATATTATAATTCCATATAATTTTTACTGCCTAATAAGTTTGTAATGCGGGCTAATTCAGATAATTTTTTAAAACAAAGACATTGATAACTACTTGGTATATTTCTATTAAAATTATCCTTATAGTCCATAATTCATCCTTAAAATAGTTATTATAATTAAATCAAATGGTTATTTGCTGTTTATTTATTTATACTCTATTTTATTCCAGAAAAGGATTTAAGGTGTCTTAAGGTTAATCTATTAAGAAACATAGGTGCTTATGTGCTTCCTATTTTGTCCACAGAGTGTCACTGTTGGATTATTTGAAAATTAAAAGCCATATAACATTTGGTTCTTCGTGGTTAGAAATATTTGCTTTTAAAGCAGTTCTGGTGCCAGATTACTGGAAGACTAGTCTTTCCATCCTGAAGTACATAAGGGGTTAAGCTTGATGGAAAATGTTATCTTAAGTGTAGTTGACTTAATGAGAAAATAGTTCTGCAAATATCTTTCCATGTTGTTGTAGTATTTGCAGCGGGCAGAGGTCCTTTAGGCCTTTGGTGCTTCCTCTTTTTTAATAATAAATTTGTTTATTTATTTATTTTTTGGCTGCGTTGGGCCTTCATTGCTGTGCATGGGCTTTCTTTAGTTACGGCGAGCGGGGGCTACTCTTCGTGGCGGTGTGCGGGCTTCTCATTGCGGTGACTTCTCTTTGTTGTGGGGCACAGGCTCTAGGCACGTGGGCTTCAGTAGTTGTGGCTCACGGGTTCTAGAGTGCAGGCTCAGTAGTTGTGGCACACAGGCTTAGTTGTTCCGCGGCATGTGGGATCTTCCTGGACCAGGGTTCGAACCCGTGTACCCTGCATTGGCAGGTGGAATATTAACCATTGCGCCACCAGGGTAGTCCCCCTTTGGTGCTTCTTGAAAGCGAAATTCAAGTCCTAAAACTTTTCTTTCAGTTCCTTCTTTTATATTTCCTTTTGGTTTATTAATAAATCCTTCCTATACAAAAACATGAACACCTCATTGTAAAGAAGGTGGAAGTGTCATTAATGAATGTACATCAGACTGAATATTTAAGTAATATTAATTTATAATTGCCAAATATATTTACATTTACTATCATAAAGGCAATGATTAAAATTCTTTTTCAGCCTTCATTGACTATGGAGTACCTCTGAACTGTGAGCCCAAGGAAATATTTCTCTCACATGAGCAGTTTACCATTTTATTTTCCTCTTTTCCTTATCTGATAGAAATTCATAGCAGTTTTGTACCCTGTTTCAGTAGCTTTTCTAATTTTTGAAATACTTTTAGGTTTATGGAAGAGTTGCAAATATATTACAAAGAGTTCTTGTGTATACACTTCCCTTCCCTTAATGTTAACTGACCTGTATAATTTAAAGTTATGGCAATTGTTTAACCACAGTACAGTTTTCAAAACCAGGATATTAACATTGGTACCTTACAATAAGCTAAACTGCATCCTTGTTTGAATTACACTATCCCCCCCACAATGTCCTTTTTCTGTTCCAGGATCTGATCCAGTATCCCAGATGGAAATTAGTTGTGTCTCTTTAGTTTCTTCCAATCTGTGACAACTCCTTATTCTTTCCTTCTCTTTTGTGACCTTGACTTTTTTTTTTTTTAAGGTACATGGGCCTCTCCCGTTGCGGAGCACAGGCTCCGGACGCGCAGGCTCCGGACGCGCAGGCTCAGAGGCCATGGCTCACGGGCCTAGCCGTTCCGCGGCATGTGGGATCTTCCTGGACCAGGGCACGAACCCGTGTCCCCTGCATCGGCAGGCGGACTCTCAACCACTGCGCCACCAGGGAAGCCCACCTTGACATTTTTGATGCGTGTACCGATCAGTTATTTTGTAAAATGTCTCTTGATTTTGATATGTCTGATATTTTCTCTTGAATAGATTGAGATTATGCATTTTTGGCGAGAACGCCACACAAACCATGTTGTCTCCTCATTGAATCGTATCAGGAGTATGAGGTGTCCATATATCTTTTTACTGGTGATGTTAACATCAATCATCTGGTGTCTTCTGGATTTTTTTCACTGTAAAATTACTATTTTCCCTTTGTAATTAATAAATATCTTAGGTAGGAGTGTACTTTGAGACTATGCTAATGTCCTGTCCTCAACTTTTTGCCCTGTGTTGAGTTAGCTCATGGATCTCACCTGCAGCATTCAGCACTGTGGTGTTTGCCTAATGGTGACTTTCTATTTCCCTTATTCCTTTGTATTTATTAATTGGAATTGATTAGTAACAAATAACTGTCCTGTCTCCCCATTTATTTATTCATTCAATTACATATTTTATATCAATATGTACGCATGGGCATTTATTGTATTATATAAATTATAATCCAATATTATCACTATTTTATTGATCAAATTTTCCAGCTTTGGCTATCAGGAGCTCCTTCCAGTTGCCTCGTGTGACCTTTTGACATGCCCCCACTTCTTTTTTGAGCAATTCCTTTTTTTCTGACATCACAAGGTGTTGTAGTCCCATTTATACTTTCCCTGTTCCAGCTCTGGAATTCACCTCTCTTCAAGGAGTTCTGGTTCCTTTTATTGGAGAGTGGTATTTAGAAACCAAGATCTAGACACTAGGTGTGTTCATTGCTACTCTTGTGTCATTGATTTTAGTCCCTCTTAGTGGACAGAGCTAGGAAATAAGTGTTATGTCTACTAATCCAGGCATACACATATATTTATATTTCTATATCTATTTTTATATATATTATAAACTATGTGTTCATACTGATATTCAGGAGCTTCTTTTAAACTTAGGTTCCTATATAGTAACTTCCTTCCTTTAGTCCTTTTTTTAATCGGCTCTTATCTTTTTCATTCTCATGATTTTGTGAGGTTTGCTTTTACTTTATCTCTGCTTTATTTTGTAGACATCTGAAATCCTTTCGGAATGTAGGTAAAAAAGAAAAACAATTAAAATAGGGAAATATATATTTCTAGTGCTTTATTTGGCTCCTAGAGATATTAAGCATTGACTCACTTATTTTCATGATATTAATAGGAGAGCAGTGCATCTGTAGTTTTCTATGATGAAAATCATCGTAACCAACTTACGGAACTCCAGCACTATTGTGAGGTATCAAAGTTGTCTCTTAAATGTAGTTTTCCAAAATATTGAGCTAAAATTTTCTTCACCTCATTTAATGTCATTGGACTATTAATAGAAATTTTGCTATGCCAAGTTCTCTATGATTATCACTCCATTGTGATACATTTAAAAAATATCTACTTAGAACAACATCCCTAGGTGAAAAACTTGAAATAAAAATATGGCTTTTGTACCTTAAAAAATATAGCCCATAACTGGTCAAGTGTAGTTAAGTGTCTTGCATCTAGACTGTTCGATATTGAATTTCTCCAATATTTTCCTTTTTTTTTTTTTGCGGTGCGCGGGCCTCTCACTGTTTTGGTCTCTCCCGTTGCGGAGCACAGGCTCCGGATGCTCAGGCTCAGCGGCCATGGCTCACGGGCCCAGCCGCTCCGTGGCATGTGGGATCCTCCCGGACTGGGGCACAAACCCGTGTCCCCTGCATCGGCAGGCAGACTCTCAGCCACTGCGCCACCAGGGAAGCCCAACCCACCATTTTTTAAAGAGTTTATCTTCCATAGTTTTGAGGGGATTTTGTAAAAATTGACGTGTTGGTGGAGATTGATAGAAGTATGTAATTATCAAGGATTTTGTGAGCGGTATACCCTAGAAGCAATGAGCATTTATAAACAAATACATGTTTCTTAACATATAAAAAAGTTTCTTGAATATAATGAACATACTTTGAAAAGTAAAAAATGTTTATGGGAGTCTTTATCATTATAGAGAACAGCAGTGGAATACTTAAAGGGAACGTGTCTTGTCTTCCGGGGAAGGATGTACAGAGAGTGGGAATGCAGGGACGACGTAGGGAGTTCTGATTTTTGAGCAGTGCTCTCCCCTGCTTGCTTTACATCAGCATCCACGATGAACTGGGTTGACACTGCTCTGCCAGGGCCTTCTGAGCGATTGTGCAAGATGTGTTGGGATAGAGTATCTCCGCTAAGACGTGCCCAGGTTCCCAAGTCACAGCTAAGGGATGCGCTCCATTTCTCCTAATGTGCTAGCTCCCTCCTTTCTTCGGCGCCTTCCCTTACCAGTCTAGACCACACGGTGCAGCACTTCCATCTGTTCTTTTTTAATCCTCGCCCAGCACCCCCTTTAGTAAAACCCCAGCCCTGTCCAGGCTGGGAAGCAGAGGGGAGGACCTCCACTGGGGACTGGTGATCCTCAGACAACCCCGATCCTGTTCTCTTATTTCGTGGAGAAAATGGAGGGTGTGGAGCAGAAATCCCCTCCAAGTCCTGATTCCTCTCCCCACAGCCCTCACACTTGCCTGGATCCATCTCTGACGACCTCCTTCCTGACCACTGGAGTGGGAAAAGTGTTTCCTCTGTAAGGCTAACACCTCTGCTGGTTTCTGCATCTGACCCTCTTTCCCTGTGCTCAGACACCTCCCTTCATCCCTGTGTCTCTTGTGTCTTCAGCCTCTGTCTCCATCACTCTCAGCGTAGTCATTCTCCCACAGGTTTAAAAAAACCACTTCTTTTTGCCTCCCATCCCTCTATAGCTGTCATCCTCTCTCTCTCCTTCCCATCATAACCCAGCTCTTCGATCGTCATTTATGTTCACTTTCTAAACATTTGACTTCCTGTTTTCTGTTTGGGTGTTTTTAATTTCTGTTTTAATATTTTTTATTGAAGTATAGCTGATTTGTAATGTTGTGTTAGTTCCGGGTGTAGAGCATAGTAATTCGGGGTTTTTGCTGATTATGTTCCATTATAGGTTATTATAAGATTTGGGGTATAATTCCCTGTGCTCTACCGTAAATCCTTGTTTATCTGTTTTATGTATAGTAGTTTATATCAGTTAATCCCATACTCCTAATTTGTTGGGTATTTTAGAATATACTGTTCCTTCTGCCCTGTGTGCTCCTCTGTACATCTCTACCTAGTGAACACCTTCTCATCTTTTCATTCTCAACGCAGATACCTCCTTCTTCGAAAATCCTGCCACGACTGTCAGGCTGGATTAGGTCTTGCTCTTCTGTGCACGCTTAGCCTCTTGTTCTTATCTGTATCGTGGCAATAATAATACTAATAGATGATTGAGCACTATCAGACCAGTCATCATGTACTATTATTATTATGTTGGTATTAATACTGTAGCACGTTGTTTTGTCCTCAACAGAACTGAGAGAGGATTTCATCCCGATTCTATGTATAAGGAAATTGAACAACAGAGAAGTTAAGTAACTTGAACCCAACTGTGTTCCCCTAGAGCCTGTGCTAGTTATTCAGGGCTGAGAGCCAGTGGGTCTCATGCTTCATCGTGCATCAGAATCACCTAGAGGGCTTGTGAAAACACAGATCACTGCCCTCGATCTCAGAGTTCCCAATTCAGTAGATCTGAGGTGGGAGATTTTTCATTTCCAACAAGCTCGTAGATGGTGTTGATGCTGCTGGTCCACGGAGCACACTGAAATCCACTGCTCCAGGCGGCCGATCACTTTCTCTGTTGACCATGTCTCTTTACTTGTCTCTCTCCAGCTAAAATGGGAGTTCCTTAGGGTAGGAGCTGTTTTTTTCTTCCTTTTTCTTTTTTTTTCTTTTTAATGTCCACATTCCCAGCATCTAGCGAAGTAGTTCTCACAGGTGGTAGGCCTTCAATAAATGTTTCTTTGAATGAATGATGTAATTAGTGGTTCTGGCCTTTTAAGTGTATTTTTGCCCGAATGAAATTTCTGTGTATTTCAAGAATTCTCCGGTTTTATCAGTCACATACTTGATTGGCATACAGGGGTCACGTACTCAAAGGTTTTGTAAGGTTAATTGTTAATTGCATGACTTTAAAGTACTCTGAACCAAAGGTCACATCTGTTGTATTTGGCTCACTGTTCTTTCCAGAGTGGACCCCTCACTGCCTATTAGGTTATACCATCATTATATGGAAAGAGGCTCTTTGGCCTTTTAGCAGATTTGAAAATTTCTTTCCTAAAGTAGCACCTTCCTTGATGTAAAATGACTCCATCATAAATGTGATGGCTTATAGGAATTGTGGTACATTTACTTCCCAGTATTCAAGCTTCGTAAAATGCCTGTGTGACATGGAGTAGTTGAGTGGGAGGTTGGCGTGCCTTATCTCAGCCAGCTCGGCTCTGGGTCCCCAACAGCCAGGCATCAAGTGGGAAACAAGAGATTTCTGACGGCTTGAAAACTTTCAGACTTTGACTTTGGCTTAATGATATTTTCTTATATGTTACTTTTGTTTCAAAATAGGAACTACTAAAATTTTTTTTATTATGACAGGGTTTGCAAGAACTTATTGAAAACACGAATAGGCAGGTTAACCACCTTTGTGGAGTCGTTTCACAAATGCAGCATTCTTTGGAGAAACCATTGTTGCCTAACTGTGCCTAACTACTTCCATAAAGCTCTAGTTCCTAGAGATACCAATCAGTTAGAAGTGAGAGAGAACGAATAACTCTGAGATTATTAGTAAGGCTGATCTATACTTACTTTAGCAGTAGGTTGGAGAATAACCTCTCTTAGAAGAATGCTGAAGTCTAGGTTTGAGACATGATACTGAATATTTTTATGTTTGTAACCATAATGTATAAAATGCAATCAAAATGTAGGGTTGAAGAGGATTAAAAATCATATAATCAAAATTCAGCATTTATACTTGACTATGGAAAATGATGTTGCAAGGAAAACAGGTATTAATGCTTTTACTGATTTTTCAATTCTTATTTTTACTCACAGAAGATTTATACTGAATTCGTGTCATTTTAGAGATCATCTGGATTTACACAGAAAAGTTTTGATTGTATACTTCATGGAGAAATTACAGAAAGGAGCTTAACCCATTCTGTTCTTTTACCCTGGACAGGGAGATTGTAGCCCATCTTTACCTGTGGAAAGGCAGGAAGACAATGCCGAGACCAACCCTGTAGGAACATCTCTTCAGTCAGCAGCACTCCCTGAACTGCAGCAGCCGGTCCTCAGGGAGAGTCCACCACCGCCCAGAATTGTCTCCACATACTCATTAGAGCCGTGTTTCACACCACGCAGCCCATCTCCTGGGCTTCCTGTTCTATCCTCCTATGTCAGTGAAGGTGCCGAAAGTACCAACAGTGTTATCTCATCTGCCCAGGCTACTGTAGCAGTGCCTATAGCAGTTCTGCCACAAGGAGAACCCAGTCTGGCAGATACCTCTGAGACAATGAACTACTCAACTATAATGGGAAATAACAGCATGGGCCCAGACGCTGCCTTGACATTTCTCTGCATGCCTCCCATTACTGGTGAGTTTGAAACGGCACACATTACGAATAGCATCCAGTAATCTATATTCAAAGGCATCCTTAATGCAAACTAGTGATAGCTATTTTTTAATTAGAAGTTTTATATTGAGATAATTATAGATTCACATGTAGTTGTAAGAAATAATACAGTGATACCCTTTACCCAATTTCCCTCAGTGGTAGCATCCTGTAAAACTATAGGAAAATATCACAACCAGGATATTGACGTTGATATAATCCATGGATCTTATTCAGCTGTTCCCAGTTTGACTTGTATTCATTTGCGTGTGTGTACTTTTAGTTCTGTGCAGTTTTACCATATGATAAAGTTTGTATGTCCACCACCATAGTCAAAGTACAGAATATTTCCATCACAAGGATCACTTGTGTTGCCTTTTTATAACCACCCATCACCCTGTGGTGACCCTGCCCTCCCTATTCTCTTATCCCCTCAGTACTCAGGCAACCACTGATCTATTCTCCATCTCTAGAACTTTGTCACTTCAAAATTGTTATATATTTGTAGGCATATGGTATGTAACATTTTGATATTGGCTTTTTTCACTAAATATAAGTCCCTAGAGATTAAAGCAAGTTGTTCACTAGTTCCTTCCTTTTTATTGCTGAGTACTGTTACTTGGTATAGATGTGTCATAGTTTAAGCATTCATCTGCTGAGGAAAATTTGGGGTTTTGTTTTCTAGTTTTTCACTATTAGGACTAAGGCTGCTATGAATATTCATGTACAGGTTTTTGTGTAAACAGAAGTTTTAATTTCTCTGACATGAATACCCAAGAGTGCAGTTGCTGGTTATATGTTAACTGCGTGTTTAGTTTTATGAGAAACTACCTGTTTTCCAGTGTAGGTGTACCATTTTGCATTCCTGCCAGCAATGTATGAGTGATCCACTTTCTCTGGAGCCATATTTCTGCTCTTTCCATTGTTCTTTCTTCCTGCTGATGCTTCCTGATTGCTTCTTTCATCATATCCTATCTGGAAGAAGATTTTCTTTTTTAAGAGTAAATCTGCTGGGGACAAAAATCTTTTTTTTAAAAAATATCTTTATTGGAGTATAATTGCTTTACAATGGTGGGTTAGTTTATGCTTTATAACAAAGTGAATCAGCATATGCATATATCCCCATATGTCCTCCCTCTTGTGTCTCCCTCCCACCCTCCCTATCCCACCCCTCTAGGTGGACACAAAGCACCGAGCTGATCTCCCTGCGCTATGCGGCTGCTTCTCACTAGCTATCTATTTTACATTTGGTAGTTCCTTTGTGTGAGAATGTCTTCATTTCCCCTTCTTTCTGAAGAATAGTTTCACCCAGTATGGAATTCCTGGATGAGAGTTCTTGTATTACAGCCCTTGAAAACTTTTTATTTGTAGAAGTGTCAGGAAAGGCAGAAACCAGCCTTGGAAACAGCACTGAGTCAAGGTACTATCCAACTTTTTTGGGTAATGACAGTGGCCGGGATACTGCCTCTTCATCTATCTTCATCCCTCCCAATTTTGGGGAGTTTGAAATGATACATATTACAAGTAGCATTGTTTAATTCAGATTCACTAACATCCTTAATGCAAGTCGGTGGTAGCTCTTTTTTAAATTAAGCTTTTCATTTTGAGGTAGTTTTAGATTCACGTGTAGTTGTAAGAAATTATACAGAGTTCCTACTTGTGCTTTACCCATTTTCCTTAATAATACCATCTTGCAAAACTATAGTAAAGTATCACAACCAGGATACTGACATTGATTAAATCCACATTTGTGTGTGTGTGTTTAGTTCTGTGCAATTTTATTCCATGCCTCAGTGTATTTGCCCACCATCACAGTCGTGATACAGAACATTTCCATCATTACCACAAACACCCTTCATATTGCCCTTTTATTAACCACAGTCACCTCCCTCTGGTCACCCTTTCCTCCCACGCTGCCCCGTCCTAACCCCTGCAAGCCCTGAACTGACTTCCGTTTCTGTAATTTTGTCATTTGAATATTGTTATTTAAATGGAATAAAATACTATAGAACCTTTTGGGCATGGCTGTTTTTTTAACTGAACATAATTTCCTGGAGATTTATACCAGTTGTTGCTTGTATCAAGAGTTCCTTCCTTTTTATTGTTGAGTACTGTTCCATGATATGGGTGTATAACTGTTTATCTGTTTGCCCATAGAAGGATGTTTGGGAAATTTCCAGTTTTTGGCTATTACAAGTTTAGCTCTATGAACAGTCCTTTACCAGTTTTTGTGTAAACATAAGTCTACATTTCTTTGAGATGAATGCCCAAGAGGGCAATTCTGGGTCATATGTAATTCCATGTTTAGTTTTATAAGAAACTGCTAAAATTATTTTTCAGAGGAGCTGTATAATTTTACCTTCCACCCATAATATACGTGATATAATTGTTCTGCGTGCATATTTCTTCTCTTTCCATTGTTCTTTCTTCTTGATGCTCAAAGATCCATTCTTTTATCATATTCTTTCTGTTTGAAGATTCTCCTTTAGCCTTCCTTTAAGGGTAAGTCTGCAAGAGACAAGTTCTTTTAGTTTTCCTTCATGTGAGAATGTATTTATTTCCCATACATTAATGAAGGATAGTTTCACTATGTATAGAATTAATGACTGAGAGTTATTTTCATAAGCACTTGAAAAATGTTTTTACTGTAGCTATGCCAGAAATAGCAGAAACCAGCCTGGAGAACAACCCTGAGACAATGAGTTACCCAACTTTATTGGGAAATGACAGTGGCCAGTGTTCTTCTTTACCTGTCAACCTCCCACCCAATTTTGCTGAGTTTCAAATAATGCATACTACAAGTAGCACTGTTTAATCTAGATGTATCAACATCCTTAATGCAAGTTAATGGTAGCCCATTTTTTAAATTAAACTTTTTATTTTGAAATAATTTTAGATTCACATATATTTGTAAGAAATAATATAAAAAGATCCCTTTTACACTTCACCCTTTTCTCTTAATGATTACATCTTGCAAAATTAGTAAAATATCACAACTGGGGTATTGACATTGATATAATACACAGATGTTACTGAGATGTCCTCAGTTTTACTTGTTGTAATTTGTGTGTGTTTATATTTATTTCTGTCTGATTTCATCACATGAGTAGGTGTGATATCCACCAACACGGTCAAGATACAGAAACATTTCCATCACCATAAGGATGCCTCTTCTTGCCCTTTTATAGCCACACCCACCTCTCTCAGGTTGCCATTTCCTTCCCCACTGCTTGTTCCCTAGCCCCTGGCAAACACTGGTCTCTATAATTTTGTCACTTCAAGAGTGTTATATAAAGGGATTCTTACAGTACGTAAACTTTGAGGATTTTTTTCACTCAGCATAATTCCTTGAGGATTCATCCATGTTGTTGCATGTATCAAAATTTCCTTCCCTTTTTAAAAAAAATTTATTTATTTTTGGCTGCATTGGGTCTTCGTTGCTGCACGCAGGCTTTTCTCTAGTTGCGGCGAGTGGGGGCTACTCTTCGTTGCGGTGCGCGGGCTTCTCATTGCGGTGGCTTCTCTTGTTGCAGAGCACAGGCTCTAGGTGCTTGGGCTTCAGCAGTTGTGGCCCATGGACTCTAGAGCGCAGGCGCAGGCTCAGTAGTTGTGGCACATGGACTTAGTTGCTCCATGGCATGTGGGATCTTCACGGACCAGGGTTCGAACCCGGGTCCCCTGCATTGGCAGGCGGATTCTTAACCACTGTGCCACCAGGGAAGTCCCTCCTTCCTTTTTATTGCTGAGTAATTTTATAGGATTTCAATATGCAGTAATTGTTTTTAACCATTCAGCCATTGAAGGGCATTAGTTTTTTTTTCCCTTAGTTTTTGGTATTAAGAGTAAAGCCGGGGCTTCCCTGGTGGCGCAGTGGTTGGGAGTCCACCTGCCGACGCAGGGGACACGGGTCCGTGCCCTGGTCCGGGAGGATCCTATGTGCCACGGAGCAGCTGGGCCCGTGAGCCATGGCCGCTGGGCCTGCGCGTCCGGAGCCTGTGCTCCGCAGCGGGAGAGGCCACAGCGGTGAGAGGCCCGCGTACCGCAAAAAAAAAAAAAAAAAAAAAAAAAAAAGAGTAAAGCTGTTATCAACACCCATGTATTGGTTTTTATATATATGTAAGATATAATTTCTCTGTCATGAATGCCAAGAGTGCAATTTTTGAGTCTTAGCATGTTTAGTTTTATAAGAAAATGCCAGTAGAGAGGATATACCATTTTTCTTTTTACTTTTTGGTTTTTTTGAAAACATGTTCAGGTTTTTCCTTTGCTTTATATTTTTTTAAAGATTTATTATTTATTTATTTACTTTATTTTTGGCTGCATTGGGTCTTAGTTGTGGCACGCGAGATCTTTCGTTGCAGCGTGGGCTCTTCGTTGCAGTGCGCGGGCTTCTCTCTAGTTGTGGTGTGTGGGTTTTCCCCTCTTTAGTTGTGGCTTGCAGGCTCCAGGGAGCATGGGCTCTGTAGTTTGCGGCACGCAGGCTCTCTCGCTGAGGCACGTGAGCTCAGTAGTTGTGGTGCGCGGGCTTAGTTGCCCCGTGGCATGTGGGATCTTAGTTCCCCGACCAGGGATTGAACCTGCGTCCCCTGCATTGGAAGGCAGATTCTTTACCGCTGGACCACCAGGGAAGTCCTGAGACTGTACCATTTTTCATTCTCACCAGCAACAGTCCAGTTTCTTCACATTCATGTTTCCGTTCTTCCCATTGCTCTTTCTTTCTTCCTGATGCTCCAGATTTCCTTCTTTCATCGTATCCTTTCTGTTTGAGGATTTTTCTTTAACCTTTCCATATGGGTAAGACTGCTAGGGACAGATTCTTTTAGTTTTCCTTTGTTTCGGAATGTTTTTTTCACCTTTTACTTGAAGGATAATTTCATTTCCCATAGAATTCATGGTTGTGAGTTCTTTTCTTTCAGTAGTTGGAAAATACATACTTGTAGAAGTTCCAGGAACAGCAGAAACCAGCCTGGAAAACAGCTCTCAGACGGTGTATTGCCCAGCTTCACTGCGAAATATCAGTGGCCCAGATACTGACTCTTCATCTCATTACCTCCTGCCCAGTTTTGGTGAGTTTGAAATGATATATATTAGGAGTAGCACTGTTTAATCTAGATCTATCCACATCCTTAATACAAGCCAGTTGCAGCTGTTTTGTTTCGTTTTTTTCAGTTGCAGCTCTTTTTAATACTTCTTGGTGTAATTTAAGATTCACATGCAGTTGTAAAAAATAATAGAGAGATCCTATTTATGCTTTACTTATTTTTCCCAATGACTACACCTTGCTAAACTATGGTACAGTATCACAACCCAGATATTGACATTGATACAACCCACAGACATTATCGAGGTGCCTCCAGTTTTACGTGTATGTCTGTGTGTACACTTTCATTTGTATACTTAGCACTGTGCAATTTTATCACATGAGTGAGTCCATCACAGTCAAGGTAGAGATCATTACCATCACTCAAGGATCCCTTGTTATTGCTTTTTTACAACACACCAGCCTTCCCTTCCTCCAAGACCCATCCCTAACACCTGGCTACCATTGATCTCTTCTCCGTTTCTATAGTTTTGTCTCACATTGTTATATAAGTGAAATAACATACTGTGTAACCTTTGGGATTGGTTTTTTTCACTCAGTCTAATTCCCTAGAGACTCATCCAGTTTGTGGCATGTATCAATAGTTTATTACTATTATTGCTGAAGAGTATTCCATGCTATGGATATACAACATTTTAACTCTTCACCTGTTGAAGGGCATCTGGTTTTTTTTTTTTCAGTTTTTGGCTATTAGGAGTAAAGCAGCTATAAATATTCCTGTGCACACTTTTATGTAAATATCAGTTTTCATTTCTTAATAGTTCCTTTCTATTAATGAAGAGTTTTCTGTGGTATATATATGCAACATTTTTTTTAAAAACCATTCACACATTGAAGGACATCTGTTTTTTTTTTCTAAGTTTTTTGATACTACAAGTGCTGTGAACATTGATGTACTGATTTTTGTGTAAATATAAATTTTCATTTCTCTGTCATGAATGCCAGAAGTGCAGTTGTTAGGTCTTATAGTAATAGCATGTTTCTTTCTTTCTTTTCTTTTTTTAAAAAATTTTTATTGGAGTATAGTTGATTTACAATGTTTTGTTAGTTTCTGCTGTACAGCAAAGTGAATTGGTTATACATACACATATCCACTTTTTTTTAGATTCTTTTCCCATATAGGTCATTACAGAGTATTGAGGAGAGTTCCCTGTGTTCTACAGTAGGTCCTTATTAGTTATCTATTATATATATAGTAGTATGTATATGTCGAACACTTGTGCTTTTAATTCCAAACTTTCTCATCTCCTCTGGAACCATAGTATATTAGTTTTATAAGAAACTGCCGAGCATTTTCCAGAGAGGCTGTACCATTTACATTCCAAGCAGCAATGTGTGGGTGATCCAGTTTCTCTCCATCCATATTTCTGATCTTTCCGTTGTTATTTCTTCTTTCCTGATGCTCCAAGATTCCTTCTTTCATAATATCCTTTCTTTTTTGAAGATTTTCCTTTAGCTATTTTTAAGGGCAAATCTGCAAGGGAAAATTTAAAAAATCATTTTTCCTTTGTGTCAGAATGTCTTTATTTCTCATTTGTTCCTGAAGGATAGTCTCATCCAGTATAGAATTCACAATTGAGAGTTGTTTTCTTTCAGCACTTGAAAATGCTATACTTACAGAAATGCCGGGAAAAGCAGAAACCAGCATGGAAAACAACTCTCAGACAGTGTATTACCCAAATTTGGTGGGCAATGACAGTGGCCCAGATGCTGCCTCTTCAACTCTCTCCATTCCACCCAATTTTGGTGAGTTTGAAATGATAACATATCTCAGGTAGCACTTTTTATTTTAGATCCATCAACATCCTTAATGTAAGCCAGTGATAGCTCTTTTTTAACTAAACTTTCAACTTTGTGGTAATTTAAGATACTCATGTGGTTTTAAGAAATTAATACAGAGTGATCCCGTTTATACTTTACCTATTTCTCCCAACAGTAACATCTTGCAAAACTGTAACAATATCACAACCGGGATATTGACACTGATACAATCTATAGATCTTATTGAGATTTCCCCAGTTTAATTGTATTGATTTGTGTGTATATGTGTTTAGTTCTATTTGATTTTATCACATGAGTAGGTTTGCTATCCACCATCCAGTCAAGATACAGAACATTTTCATCACCTTAAGGATGCCTCATCTTGCCCTTTTGTAACCACACCCACCTCAGCATGATTCCCTGGAGATTCATCTGAATTATATCAGTAGTTCCTTGCTGAGTACTGTTCCATGGTGTGGATGTACCACAGTTTGTGTTTTGATTCATAGTTGAAGAACATCTGGGTTTTTTTTCCAGTTTTTGGTATTACAAGTAACATTGCTATGACCTTTCCTGTACAGGTTTTTGTGTAAACATAAGTTTTGATTTCTCTTAGATAAATGCCCAAGAGTGCAAATGCTTGGTTGTATGGTAATTGCATGTTTAGTTTTGTAAGAAACTGCCAAACGGTTTTCCAGAGTGGCTGCACCATTTTACTTTGCTGCCAGCAATGTGCGAGTGATCCAGTTTCTCCATATCCATATTTCTGTTGCTTTCATTGTTCTTTCTTCCTTTTTCATGCTCCAGGATTTGTACTTTCATCATTCTTTTCTGGTAGAAGATTTTCCTTTAGCCATTCTCACGTGTAACTCAGCTAGTGACAAATACTTTTAGCTTTCTTCATGTGAGAATGTCTTTATTTCCTCTTCATTGTTTTTGTTTTAATATTTTGGATGTTCTTTTATTATTTTCAACTTTACTGAGGGATAGTTGACAAATAAAATTGTAATATATTTAAAGTGTACAATGTGATGATTTAATGTACGTATACAATGTGAAAGGATTCCTGCCATCGAGTTAATTAACAGATTCAATCCTTTCACACATTTACTTTTGTATTTCTTTTGTGGTGAGAACGCTTAAGTTCTACTCTATATGCAAATTATACAATATAGTATTATCAACTATAGTCACCTGTTATACATTAGATACTCAGACCTTATTCAACTTATAACGGAAAGTCTGCACCCTTTTCCCAGCCTCTGGCTATTTCCCCCACCTCCCAGCCCCTGGCAGCCACCATTCCACTCGATGTTTCTGAGTTTGACATTTTTTTAAAGATTCCACATAAAAGTGACACCATGCTGTATTTGCCTTTTTCTATCTGGCTTATTTCAATTGGCAGAATGCCCTCCAGAATGAACCATGTTTTTGCAAATCTGCTTCATTCTTTTTATTTTTAAAAATTATTTATTTATTTTACTTGGTCCAATTCTTCTAAGTTATCAAATTTATGAGGGTAAAGTGGATTGTAGTATTCTCTATTATCCTTTTTTTAAAAAAGAAATATTTATTTATATATTTTTGTCTCCGCGCGGGATTTCTCTAGTTGCAGTGCGCGGGCGTCTCCTTGCCGTGGCCTTTCTTGTTGCGGAACACGGGCTCTAGGGGCCTGGGCTTCAGTAGTTGTGGCACGAGAGCACAGTAGTTGTGTCTCATGGGCTCTAGAGCGCAGGCTCAGTAGTTGTGGTGCACGGGCATAGTTCCTCCACAGCATGTGTCATCTTCCTAGAGCAGGGCTCGTACCCATGTCCCCTGCATTGGCAGGTGGATTCCTAATCAGTGCGCCACCAGGGAAGTCCCAACACTGCTTCATTCTTGAAGGATTGTTTTGCCCGATATAGAATTCATGGTTCAGCGACTTCTCTGACGGTCCTGTGCATAAGACTCCACGCTAACGCTGCAGGGGGGCATGGGTCCGATCCCTGCTCTGGGTATTAAGATCCTGCATGCCGCGTGGCGCGGCCAAAAAAAATAAGACAAAATAGAATTCATGGTTGAGAATACTTATCTTTTAGTAGCTGAAAGTGTTTTATATTTAGAAATGTTGTTGAAAGCTCAAACTACCTAGAAAAGAGCCCTGAGACAACAAATTATCCACTTCTATTGGAAAGATAGTAGCCAAGATATTTCTTCTTTATGTCACTGCATTCCTCCCAGTTTGGGTGAGTTTGAAATGATACTTTGACATATAGCATAGTGAATGTAGAGTCATCAGTCTGTTTAGTGTAAGATAGTGGTAGCTCTTCCTAGTTAAAGTTTTTATTTTCAGAAAAATTTAGCTGCACATGCAGTTATAATAAATACTACAGAAGGATCCTGTGTTCTCCTTACCCACTTTTCCCCAATGGTATTTACAACTGTAAAATAGTGTAAACTTGCAGAATGATAGAAAATTATCACAACCAAGATAGTGACATCATATCATCCACAGATATTTTGGAGCTGTCCCCAGTTTCACTTGCGTTAATATGTGTGCGTATTTAGTTCTATACAGTTTTACCATGTGTGCAGGTTGCGTACCTTCTACCAGAGGCAAGCCCTGAAACAGTCCCATCAGCAGCACGATCTCTCATATTGCTCTTTTATAACCACACCCGTCCCCTTCCTATTGACATTTGCCCCCTAGTCCTGCCCTCTGCCCTGTTGCATGATAACTATGAATCTCTTCTCCAGATCTATTATTCGTCCCTTCAGCGTTGTTATATGCATGGAATCATGTGGTGTTTGAGGCTTCTTCCCTCAGTGTAATTCCCTGGAGATTCATTCACACTGTTGTATCAGTGGTTGCTTCTTTTTTATCGCTGACTAGTATTTCGTGGTGTGGATGTACCAGGGCTTAATTTTCTGTTCATCTGTTGAAAACCTCTGTGTTTCCTGTTTTTGACAGTTAGCGGTAAAGGTGATATGAATATTCATTCATAGTTTCAAATTTTGCTTCAGTTCACTCTTTCACACAAGTTTTCACTTCTTTGGATGAATGCCCAAGACTGCAATTTCTGGGTCCTATGGTAACTGCACCCTTAGTTTTATAAGAAATTGTCAAACTGCTTTCCAGTGCGGCTGTACCATTTTCCCTTCCTGCCAGCAATGTATGAGTGATCTAGTTTCTCCGCATCCATATTTCTGTTCTTTCCATTGTTCTTTCTGCTTCTTAATGTTCCAGAATTCTATTATAGATTTTCTACTAGAAGGTCTTCTTGTAGGTATTTTCTAAGTATAAGTCAGTTAGTGAGAAATACTTTTGGTTTTCCTTTGTCTGTCAATATCTATTTTTGCTTCATTACGGGAGGATAGTTTCATCAGCTATAGGTATGAGGGTGCTAGTCTTTTCTCACAGCATTTGAAAAAAGTTTTCCTTACAGAAAACTCTGTGACAACAGAAAGCAGCCTGCAAGATAAACCTCAGATGAAGAACCCAGCTTTCTTGGAAGGTGAGAGTGGTAAGATACGTCATATTTCTTAATCCCTCCCAATTTTGGTGAGTTTGTAGTGATACATATTACAAGTAGCACGATTTAATCTAGGTTTATGAACACCCTTAATATGGGCTAGTGGTAGCTTTTCCTGATTAAAAATGAAAAGATTTACTTTAAGAAGATTTTAGCGGGGCATGCAGTTGTAAAAAATAATGCAGAGAGATCGTGTGTCTACTGTACCCGGTTTCCCCCAAAGATAACACCTTGCAAAAGTATAGTACAATATCACAACCAGGATATGGACATTGAAAAAAATCCGCAGATTTCTATTGAGATGTTTTCAGTTTTCTTTGCATATGTGTGTGTTTATGTTTGTGTGTGTATGTGTATTCAGTTTTACATAATTTCATGATATCCTCCATCACAGTGAAGATTCAGAACATTTCCATCACCAAAAGAATTCTCCCTTTTGCCCTTTAAACCCACACCCACCTTTGTCCTCTCATGCTCCTACCGCTACCATGCCTGTCCCTGGCCTCAGCAACTACTAATCTGTTTTCCTTCTTTATAATTTTGTCATTTCAAGAGTTTTACATAGACTCACATAGTATGTAACCTTTTGGGATTGCCTTTTTTCACTCACCGTAATTCCCTGGAGACTCATCTAGGTTGCTGTGTATATCAGTCCTTTTTTATTTTTGAGTACTACTGCACGGTATGAGTGTACCCTGGCTTGTCTGTCTGTTCACCAGTTGAAGGATGGCTGGGTTGTTTCTCGTTTTCGGCTGTTTGGAGTAAAGCTACTATACTATGAATGCCCATGAATAGGTTTCTGTACGAACATTAGTTTTCATTTCTCTGGGCTGACACCCAAGAGCACAGTAGCTGGGTCCTATGGTAATAGTAAGTTGAGTTTTGTAAAATCCTGGCAGACTGTTTTCCAGTGTAGCTGTACCATTTTACATTCCCACCAGCAGTGTATGAATGATCTAGTTTCTTTGCATGTGTATTTCTGCTCTTTCTTTTTATTATTCTTACGATTAAAAAAGTTCTTTTGGCTGCACCACGCAGCATGTAGGATGTTAGTTCCCTGACCAGGGATGAAATCCGTGCCCCTGCAGTGGAAGCACTGAGCCTTAACCACTGGACCTCCAAGGAAGTCCCTGTGGATTTTGTTCTTTCTTCCTTCCTCATGCTCCAAGCTTCCTTCCTTCATTATATCCTTTTGGTCAGATGAGTTTCCTTTAGCCAGTTTTTATGGGTAAGTCAGTCAGTAACAGTTTGTGTTTAGTTTTCCTTTGTCTGCGGATGTGTTTATTTTTCCTTCATTCCTGAAGGATAGTTTTGCCTGAAATAAAAATTACTGTTGAGATTTCTTGTCTTTCAGCACTTGAAAATGTTTTACTTACCAAAATGTTGTTCAAACAGAATCCGGCCCAGAAATGCGTTGTGAGATAATGAATTATCCAATGGTACAGGAAAGTGACAGTGACGAAGATACTGATTCAGAAAATTCCTTCCTCACTGCTTCTTTTGGTGAGTTTGAAATGATCCCTATTATGATACACTCTAACCTAGATCCATCAGCGTTCTTAATATTAACTCTTAGTGACTGTGTTTTCAACATTAAACTTTTCATTTTGAGATATTTCAGAATCGCATGTAGTTGCAAGAAAAAATAGGCAGATCCTGTGTACCCTTTACCCAATACTTCCCAATAGTAGTATTCTGCAAAAAGATAGTAAAATATCTCAACTAGGATTTTGACATTGATATGATCCAGAGATCTATTCAGATGACCCCAGCTTTACTTGTATTCATTTGTGTGTGTGTCTGTGTGTGTGTATATAGTTCTGCGCAGTTTTATGACGTGTTTAGGTTCATGTATTCACCACTACAGTCATGATACAGAACTGTTCTATCACTTCCAGGATCCCTCCTTTGGCTTTTTATAACCACACCCACCTCCTTCTTGTCATTCCTTCCCTGCCTTCATCTTTAAGCCATCCAAATACGAATGTGTTCTCCCTCTTTATAATTTTGTCATTGCAGGACAATGTTCTATTAATGGAGTCATATAGTCGTTAATACTTAAGGATTGCCTTTTTCTCACTCAGCATAATTCCCTGGAGATTCTTCCAAGTTGCTGCATGTATCAGTAGTTCCTTCCTTTTTATTGCTGAGCACAACCATGATTTGTTTATCTGTTCACCTCGTGAAGGACATCTGGGTTGTTTCCAGTCTTCAGCTATGAGGAGTAAAGTTTCTGTGAACATTAATGTGTAGGTTTCTGTCTGAACGCAGTTTTCATTTCCCTTTGATACAGGCGCAAGAGCACAGTTGCTGGGTAGTATGATTATTGCCTGTTTAGTTTTATAAGAAACGGGCAGGCTGTTTTCAGAATGAGTGATTTTATATTCCCACCTGCAATGTATAAGTGATTCATTTTCTCTGCATCCTCACCAGCATTTGGTGTTTTCACTATTTTTAAAATTTTATCCCTTCTGGTAGGTGTATAGTGTAATAATATTTCATTGTGGATTTAATATGTATTTGCCTTTGGATAGTGATATACAACATCTTTACATGTGATAATTTTTCCATCTATATGTTCTTTCTCTGAAATATCTCTTCTGTCTTATAATTTGTTTTCTTTTTTTTTAATGCTGAGTTTTGGGAGTTGTTTAGATATTTGTGGATACTGGTCTTTTGTTGGATATGTGGTTTGCAAATATGTTCTTCCTTTCTGCAGGTTTCCTTTTCATCCTGTCTACTGGTTTGTTTTGTTTTGTTTTGTTTTGTTTTGCAGAGAGAAAGTTTTTAGTTTTTGTGAAGTTCCCGCTGTATTTTCCTTTTATGGATTTTACTTTAGCTATCGCGTCTATGAACTCTTTGTTTAGTTCTTGATCCCAAATTTTTTTTCCTTTGTTTTTTTCTAAAGGTTTTACAGTTTACATTTCATATGTGCGTTAATTTTGTAAAAGGTGTGAGATGTAGGTTGAGGTTCTTTTGTTTTTTTTGCCTATGGTATCCAGTTGCCGCAGTACCATCTTTGCTCCATTGAATTGCTTTTGTACCTTAATCAAAACCCAATTAGGCATATTTGTGTAGATCTATTTCTGGGATCTCTATTTTGTTCCACGGATCTATGTTTCTACCCCTCTGCCAAACCACAACGTTGTGATTATTGTTGTTATGCAGTAAGCCTTGCCATCAGGTAGAATGATTCCTCATACTTTTCTGCTTTTTCAAAATCAGTTTAAATATGGTAGGTCCTGTGCCTTTCCATCCTAATTGTATTTTTAATTTTTATTTACTTATTTTTTAAAGATGTATTGGTTGCACTGGGTCTGAGTTGCGGCAGTTGTGCTCCTTAGTTGCCGCACGCGGGCTCCTTAGTTGTGGCATGCGTACTCAAACGCTTAGTTGCGGCACGTATGTGGGATTTAGTTCCCTGACCAGGGATTGAACCCGGGCCGCCTGCATTGAGAGCGCGGAGCCTTAACCACTGCACCACCTGGGAAGTGTCCCCCATCCTAATTTTAGAATAAGCTTGTTTATGTTTCCCCCCAGAATTGCTGGGATTTTGATGGGAATTGTGTTAAAACCGCAGGTCAGCTTGAGAAGAACTGACATCTTGCGTATATTGAATCTTCTCCTCCGTGAGCATTGTATGTCTGTATTGAGGTCTTCTTTGATTTTTTAAATCATCATTTTGTTATTTTCAGGATATAGATCCTATACATCTTTTAAAAGTAAGTTTGTGCTTGGTCCTTCCCTGGAGGCACGGTGGTTAAGAATCCACCTGGCAATGCCAGGGATGTGGGTTCGATCCCTGGTCCGGAAATATCCCACATGCCGTGGAGCAACTAAGGCCGTGTGCCTCAACTACTTAGCCTGTGCACCTAGAGCCCGTGCTCTGCAACAAGAGAAGCCACAGCAATGAGAAGCCCATGCACCGCAACGAAGAGTAGCGTCCACGTGACACAAGTAGAGGAAGCCCGCGCGTAGCAGCGAAGACCCAACGCAACGAAAAATGACTAAATAAGGAGTAAAATAGTATAAAGTAAAATAAAAATTAAAAGAAAATCAGTTTTTGCTGAAGTATTCTATTTTTTGGAGATGTAAATGGTATTATGTTTTTAATTTGGGTTACACGTGGTCATTGTTAGTGCAGTTGACCCTTGAACAACATGGCTTTGAACTGTGTGGGTCCACTTACATGTGGATTTTTTTCAGTAAATACTATAGTACTATAGAGTCCGAGGTTGGTTGAATCCACAGATGGGTAACTGCAGATACGAGTACCATTTATAAAGTTACATGTGGATTTTGACTGCGTGGAGAGTCGGTGCCCCTAAAGCTCACATTGTTCAAGGGTCACCTGTATATAGAATTAAGCTTAATTTTAGAATGTTGATCTTGTATTCTGTGACCTGGATGAACTCACTTATTAGTTTTAAGAGTGTTTTTGAGCAATTCCTTGGGATTTTCTACATAGCCATCCTTCTTGCATTATGCCAGCTGCAAGTGGGGACCATTATATTGCTTCCTGTCCAATGTGTATGCTTTTTGATCCTTTTTATTGCATTATTGCAGTGGCTAGAAACTCCAGTATTATGTTGAATAAGAGTGGTGAGAGTGAACATCCTTGCTTTGTTTGTGATCTTGGGAAGAAAGCATTCAGTCGTTCACCACTTAACATGATGAGAACTCTTGGTTTCGGTGGATGATCATTATTAAGTTGGGGCGGTTTCCCTCTCTTCCTAACTTGCTGAGAGTTTTTTGCAAATGATTTTTCTATGTCCATGATCACATGGTTCTTGTTCGTTAGCCTGCTGATACGAAGGAGTATATGGATAGGTTTTCCATTGTTGGACCAGCCTTGCATACCTGGGTTAAATCGTACTTGGTCATGGTGTATAATCCTTTGAATACATAATTGATTTGGTTTGCAAATATTTGATTAAGAATTTATGTGTCCAAGTTCATGGAAGATATTGGTGTGTAGTTTTCTTTTCTGTGTGTTATCTCTGTGTGGTTTTGGTATCAGAGCATACTAGCCTCATAAAATGAGTAAGGATTGCCTCCTCTTGTTTTTTATGGAGGAGTAAATGATAAATTAGTGTTAATTCTTTAAATGTTTGGTAAAAATCTCCAGTGACATCATGTGGGTTTGTAGATATCTTTTTGGGAGCTTTTAAATTGCAAATTTAATATCTTTGATGGTTATTGGACTATTTAGATTATCTGTGCCATCTTTGTTGAGTTTTAGTATTTGTAATGTTGGAAGTATTTTCCATTTGTTCGAAGTTATCAAACTTATGAAGGCAAAGTGGGTTGTAGTATTCCCTATTATCCTTTTTTCCTTTTTCTAAAATTGATTAATTTATATTTGGCTGCGTTCGGTCTTTGTTACTGGGTGCAGGCTTTCTCTAGTTGGGGCGAGCGGGGGTTACTCTCTGTTGCGGTGCGTGGGCTTCTCCTTGCGGTGGCTTTTCTTGTTGCGGAGCATGGGCTCTAGGTGCCCGGGCTTCAGTAGTTGTTGCCCGAGGGCTTAGTAGTTGTGTATTGCGGGCTCTAGAGCGCAGGGTCAGTACTTGTGGAGCACGGGCTTAGTTGCTTCTCGCTATGTGGCATCTTCCCAGTGCAGGGTTCATACCCGTGTCCCCTGCATTGGCAGGCGGATTCCTAATCAGTGCGCCACCAGAGAAGTCCCAAATCTGCTTCATTCTTGAAGGATTGTTTTGCCCGATATAAAATACATGTTTCAGCGACTTCTCTGGAGGTCCTGTGGTTAAGACTCCGCGCTAACGCTGCAGGGAGCACGGGTCCGTTCCCTGCTCTGGGTACTAAGATCCTGCATGCCACGTGGTGCGGCCAAAATAAATAAGGCAAAATAGAATTCATGGTTGAGAATTCTTATCTTTTAGTAGTTGAAAGTGTTTTATTTTTAGAAATGTTGTTAAAAGCTCAAACTACCTAGAAAAGAGCCCTGAGACAGCAAATTATCCACTTTAATTGGAAAACAACAGTAGCCAAGATATTTCCTCATTATGTCACTGCATTCCTCCCAGTTTGGGTGAGTTTGAAATGACTTTGACATATAGCATAGTGAATGTAGAGTCATCAGTCTGTTTAGTGTAAGATAGTGGTATAGTGGTTTAGTGGTTTAGTGTAAGATAGCAGTTATAATAAATAGTACAGAAGGATCCTGTGTTCTCTTTACCCACTTTTCCCCAATGGTATTTACAACTGTAAAATGGTATCAACTTGCAGAATGATAGAAAATTATCACAACCAAGATAGTGACATGATACCATCCACAGATATTTTGGAGCTGTCCCCAGTTTCACTTGCGTTAATATGTGTGCGTATTTAGTTCTATACAGTTTTACCATGTGTGCAGGTTGCGTACCTTCTACCACAGGCAAGCCCTGAAACAGTCCCATCAGCAGCACGATCTCTCATATTGCTCTTTTATAACCACACCCGTCCCCTTCCTATTGACATTTGCCCCCTAGTCCTGCCCTCTGCCCTGTTGCATGATAACTATGAATCTCTTCTCCAGATCTATTATTCGTCCTTTCAGCGTTGTTATATGCATGGAATCATGTGGTGTTTGAGACTGGCTTCTTCCCTCAGTGTAATTCCCTGGAGATTCATTCACACTGTTGTATCAGTGGTTGCTTCTTTTTTATCGCTGACTAGTATTTCGTGGTGTGGATGTACCAGGGCTTAATTTTCTGTTCATCTGTTGAAAACCTCTGCGTTTCCTGTTTTTGACAGTTAGCGGTAAAGGTGATATGAATATTCATTCATAGTTTCAAATTTTGCTTCAGTTCACTCTTTCACACAAGTTTTCACTTCTTTGGATGAATGCCCAAGACTGCAATTTCTGGGTCCTATGGTAACTGCACCCTTAGCTTTATAAGAAATTGTCAAACTGTTTCCAGTGCAGCTGTATCATTTTCCCTTCCTGCCAGCAATGTATGAGTGATCTAGTTTCTCTGCATCCATATTTCTGTTCTTTCCATTGTTCTTTCTCCTTCTAATGTTCCAGAATTCTATTATACATTTTCTACCAGAAGGTCTTCTTGTAGGTATTTTCTAAGTATAAGTCAGTTAGTGAGAAATACTTTTGGTTTTCCTTTGTCTGTCAATATCTATTTTTGCTTCATTACGGGAGGATAGTTTCATCAGCTATAGGTATGAGGGGGGGAGTCATTTCTCACAGCATTTGAAAAAAGTTTTCCTTACAGAAAACTCTGTGACAACAGAAAGCAGCCTGGAAGATGAACCTCAGATGAAGAACCCAGCTTTCTTGGAAGGTGAGAGTGGTAAGATACGTCATATTTCTTCATCCCTCCCAATTTTGGTGAGTTTGTAATGATACATATTACAAGTAGCACGATTTAATCTAGGTTTACGAACACCCTTAATATGAGCTAGTGGTAGCTTTTCCTGATTAAAAATGAAAAGGTTTACTTTAAGAAGATTTTAGCGGGGCATGCAGTTGTAAAAAATAATGCAGAGAGATCCTGTGTCTACTGTACCCGGTTTCCCCCAAAGATAACACCTTGCAAAAGTATAGTACAATATCACAACCAGGATATGGACATTGATAAAATCCGCAGATTTTTATTGAGATGTCTTCAGTTTTATTTGTATATATGTGTGTGTTTATGTGTGTGTGTGTGTATGTGTATTCAGTTTTATATAATTTCACGACATCTTCCATCACAGTGAAGATTAGGAATATTACCATCACCACAAAGATTCTCCCTTTTGCCCTTTAAACCCACACCCACCTATGTCCTCTCATGCTCCTACCGCTACCATGCCTGTCTCTGCCCTCAGCAACTACTAATCTGTTTTCCTTCGTTATAATTTTGTCATTTCAAGAGTTTTACATAGACTCACATAGTATGTAACCTTTTGGGATTGCCTTTTTTCACTCACCGTAATGCCCTGGAGACTCATCTAGGTTGCTGTGTATATCAGTCCTTTTTTATTTTTGAGTACTACTGCACGGTATGAGTGTACCCTGGCTTGTCTGTCTGTTCACCAGTTGAAGGATGGCTGGGTTGTTTCTCGTTTTCGGCTGTTTGGAGTAAAGCTATTATGCTATGCATGCCCATGGATAGGTTTCTGTATGAACATCAGTTTTCATTTCTCTGGGCTGACACCCAAGAGCACAGTAGCTGGGTCCTATGGTAATAGTAAGTTGAGTTTTGTAGAATCGTGGCAAACTGTTTTCCAGTGCAGCTGTACCATTTTACATTCCCACCAGCAATGTATGAATGATCTAGTTTCTTTGCATGTGTATTTCTGCTCTTTCTTTTTATTATTCTTATGATTAAAAAAGTTCTTTTGGCTGCACCACGCAGCATGTAGGATGTTAGTTCCCTGACCAGGGATGAAATCCGTGCCCCTGCAGTGGAAGCGCTGAGTCTTAACCACTGGACCGCCAGGGAAATCCCTGTGGATTTTGTTCTTTCTTCCTTCCTCATGCTCCAAGCTTCCTTCCTTCATTATATCCTTTTGGTCAGATGAGTTTCCTTTAGCCAGTTTTTAAGGGTAAGTCAGTAACAGTTTGTGTTTAGTTTTCCTTTGTCTGCGGATGTGTTTATTTTTCCTTCATTCCTGAAGGATAGTTTTGCCTGAAATAAAAATTACTGTTGAGATTTCTTGTCTTTCAGCACTTGAAAATGTTTTACTTACCAAAATGTTGTTCAAACAGAATCTGGCCCAGAAATGCGTTGTGAGACAATAAATTATCCAATGGTACAGGAAGGTGACAGTGACGAAGATACTGATTCAGAAAATTCCTTCCTCACTGCTTCTTCTGGTGAGTTTGAAATGATCCCTATTATGATACACTCTAACCAAATCCATCAGCATTCTTAATATTAATTCTTAGTGACTGCGTTTTCAACATTAAACTTTTCATTTTGAGATATTTCAGAATCACATGTAGTTGCAAGAAAAAATAGGCAGATCCTGTGTACCCTTTACCCAATACTTCCCAATAGTAGTATTCTGCAAAAAGATAGTAAAATATCTCAACTGGGATTTTGACATTGATATGATCCACAGATCTATTCAGATGACCCCAGCTTAACTTGTATTCATTTGTGTGTGTGTCTGTGTGTGTGCATGTAGTTCTCCACACTTTTATGACGTGTTTAGGTTCAGGTATTCACCACTACAGTCATGATACAGAACTGTTCTATCACTTCCAGGATCCCTTCTTTGGCTTTTTATAACCACACCCACCTCCTTCTTGTCATTCCTTCCCTGCCTTCATCTTTAAGCCATCCAGATACGAATGTGTTCTCCCTCGTTATAATTTTGTCATTGCAGGACAATGTTCTATTAATGGAGTCATATAGTCGTTAATATTTAAGGATTGCCTTTTTCTCACTCAGCATAATTCCCTGGAGATTCATGCAAGTTGCTGCATGTATCAGTAGTTCCTTCCTTTTTATTGCTGAGCACAACCATGATTTGTTTATCTGTTCACCTCGTGAAGGACATTCGGGTTGTTTCCAGTCTTTAGCTATGAGGAGTAAAGTTTCTGTGAACATTAATGTGTAGGTTTCTGTCTGAACGCAGTTTTCATTTCCCTTTGATAAAGGTGCAAGAGCACAGTTGCTGGGTAGTATGATTATTGCCTGTTTAGTTTTATAAGAAACGGGCAAGCTGTTTTCAGAATGAGTGATTTTATATTCCCACCTGCAATGTATAAGTGATTCATTTTCTCTGCATCCTCACCAGCATTTGGTGTTTTCAGTATTTTTAAAATTTTATCCCTTCTGGTAGGTGTATAGTGTAATAATATTTCATTGTGGGTTTAATATGTAGTTGCCTTTGGATAGTGATATACAACATCTTTACATGTGATAATTTTTCCATCTGTATGTTCTTTCTCTGAAATATCTCTTCTGTCTTATAATTTGTTTTCTTTTTTTTTAATGCTGAGTTTTGGGAGTTGTTTAGATATTTGTGGATACTGGTCTTTTGTTGGATATGTGGTTTGCAAATATGTTCTTCCTCTCTGCAGGTTTCCTTTTCATCCTGTCTACTGGTTTTTTTGTTTTGTTTTGTTTTGTTTTGCAGAGAGAAAGTTGTTAGTTTTTGTGAGGTTCCCGCTGTATTTTCCTTTTATGGATTTTACTTTAGCTATCACGTCTATGAACTCTTTGTTTAGTTCTTGATCCCAATTTTTTTTCTCCTTTGCTTTTTTCTAAAGGTTTTACAGTTTACATTTCATATGTGCGTTAATTTTGTAAAAGGTGTGAGATGTAGGTTGAGGTTCTTTTGTTTTTTTTGCCTGTGGTATCCAGTTGCCGCAGTACCATGTTTGCTCCATTGAATTGCTTTTGTACCTTAATCAAAACCCAATTAGGCATATTTGTGTAGATCTATTTCTGGGATCTCTATTTTGTTCCACAGATCTATGTTTCTACCCCCCTACGAAACCACAACATTGTGATTATTTTTGTTATGCAGTAAGCCTTGCCATCAGGTAGAATGATTCCTCATACTTTTCTGCTTTTTCAAAATCAGTCTAAATATGGTAGGTCCTGTGCCTTTCCATCCTAATTGTATTTTTTATTTTAATTTACTTATTTTTTAAATATGTATTTATTTGGTTGCACTGGGTCTGAGTTGCGGCAGCTGTGCTCCTTAGTTTCGGCACGCGGGCTCCTTAGTTGTGGCATGCGAACTCAAACGCTTAGTTGCGGCACATATGTGGGATTTAGTTCCCTGACCAGGGATTGAACCCGGGCCCCCTGCACTGAGAGCGCGGAGCCTTAACCGCTGCACCACCTGGGAAGTGTCCCCCATCCTAATTTTAGAATAAGCTTGTTTATGTTTCCCCCCAGAATTGCTGGGATTTTGATGGGAATTGTGTTAAAACCGCAAGTCAACTTGAGAAGAACTTACATATTGCGTATATTTAATCTTCTCCTCCATGAGCATTGTAGGTCTGTCTGTATGTATTGAGGTCTTCTTTGATTTTTTAAATCATCATTTTGTTATTTTCAGGATATAGATCCTATACATCTTTTAAAAATAAGTTTGTGGTTGGTACTTCCCTGGAGGCGCGGTGGTTAAGAATCCACCTGGCAATGCCGGGGTTGTGGGTTCAATCCCTGGTTCGGGAATATCCCACATGCTGTGGAGCAACTAAGCCCGTGTGCCTCAACTACTTAGCCGGTGCACCTAGGGCCCGTGCTCTGCAACAAGAGAAGCCACAGCAATGAGAAGCCCGTGCAGCGCAACGAAGAGTAGCATCCACGTGACGCAAGTAGAGAAAGCCCGCGCGTAGCAGCGAAGACCCAACGCAACGAAAAATAACTAAATAAGGAGTAAAATATTATAAAGTAAAATAAAAAGAAAATCAGTTTTTGCTAAAGTATTCTATTTTTTTGGAGATGTAAATGGTATTATGTTTTTAATTTGGGTTACACGTGGTCATTGTTAGTACAGTTGACCCTTGATCAGCATAGCTTTGAACTGTGTGCGTCCACTTACATGTGGATTTTTTTCAGTAAATACTATAGTACTATAGAGTCCGAGGTTGGTTGAATCCAGAGATGCGTAACTGCAGATACAACCATCATTTATAAAGTTACATGTGGATTTTGACTACGTGGAGAGTCGGTGCCCCTAAAGCTCACATTGTTCAAGGGTCAACTGTAGATAGAATTAAGCTTAATTTTAGAATGTTGATCTTGTATTCTGTGACCTGGATGAACTCACTTACTAGTTTTAAGAGTCTTTTTTGAGCAATTCCTTGGGATTTTCTACATAGCCATCCTTCTTGCATTATGCCAGCTGCAAGTGGGGACCATTACATTTCTTCCTGCCCAATGTGTATGCTTCTTGTTCCTTTTTATTGCATTATTACAGTGACTAGACCCTGTAGTATTATGTTGAATAAGAGTGGTGAGAGTGGACATCCTTGCTTTGTTTGTGATCTTGGGAAGAAAGCATTCAGTCGTTCACCACTTAACATGATGAGAACTCTTGGTTGCGGTGGATGATCATTATTAAGTTGGGGTGGTTTCCCTCTCTTCCTAACTTGCTGAGAGTGTTTTGCAAATGTTTTTTCTGTGTCCATGATTACATGGTTCTTGTTCGTTAGCCTGCTGATATGATGGAGTATATTGATAGGTTTTCCATTGTTGGACAAGCCTTGCATACCTGGGTTAAATCCTTCTTGGTCATGGTGTATAATCCTTTGAATACATAATTGATTTGGTTTGCAAATATTTGATTAAGAATTTATGTGTCCAAGTTCATGAAAGATATTGGTGTGTAGTTTTCTTTTTTGTGTGTTATCTCTGTGTGGTTTTGGTATCAGAGCATACTAGCCTCATAAAATGAGTAAGGATTTCCTCTTCTTGTATTTTATGGAGGAGTAAATGATAAAGTAGTGTTAATTCTTTAAATGTTTGGTAAAAATCTCCAGTGAAATCATGTGGGTTTGTAGATATCTTTTTGGGAGCTTTTAAATTGCAAATTTAATATCTTTGATGGTTATCGGACTATTTAGATTATCTATGCCATCTTCGTTGAGTTTTAGTATTTGTAATGTTGGAAGTATTTTCCATTTGTTCGAAGTTGTCAAACTTATGAAGGCAAAGTGGGTTGTAGTATTCCCTATTATCCTTTTTTTCCTTTTTCTAAAATTAATTGATTAATTTATTTTTGGCTGCGTTCGGTCTTTGTTACTGGGTGCGGGCTTTCTCTAGTTGGGGCGAGCGGGGGTTACTCTCTGTTGCGGTGCGTGGGCTTCTCCTTGCGGTGGCTTTTCTTGTTGCGGAGCATGGGCTCTAGGTGCCCGGGCTTCAGTAGTTGTTGCCCGAGGGCTTAGTAGTTGTGTATTGCGGGCTCTAGAGCGCAGGGTCAGTACTTGTGGAGCACGGGCTTAGTTGCTTCTCGCTATGTGGCATCTTCCCAGTGCAGGGTTCATACCCGTGTCCCCTGCATTGGCAGGCGGATTCCTAATCAGTGCGCCACCAGTGAAGTCCCAAATCTGCTTCATTCTTGAAGGATTGTTTTGCCCGATATAGAATACATGTTTCAGCGACTTCTCTGGAGGTCCTGTGGTTAAGAGTCCGCGCTAACCCTGCAGGGGGCACGGGTCCGATCCCTGCTCTGGGTACTAAGATCCTGCATGCCACGTGGTGCGGCCAAAATAAATAAGGCAAAATAGAATTCATGGTTGAGAATTCTTATCTTTTAGTAGTTGAAAGTGTTTTATTTTTAGAAATGTTGTTAAAAGCTCAAACTACCTAGAAAAGAGCCCTGAGACAACAAATTATCCACTTTAATTGGAAAACAACAGTAGCCAAGATATTTCCTCATTATGTCACTGCATTCCTCCCAGTTTGGGTGAGTTTGAAATGATACTTTGACATATAGCATAGTGAATGTAGAGTCATCAGTCTGTTTAGTGTAAGATGGTGGTAGCTCTTGCTAATTAAAGTTTTTATTTTCAGAAAAGTTTAGCTGCACATGCAGTTATAATAAATACTACAGAAGGATCCTGTGTTCTCTTTACCCACTTTTCGCCAATGGTATTTACAACTGTAAAATGGTATCAACTTGCAGAATGATAGAAAATTATCACAACCAAGATAGTGACATCATATCATCCACAGATATTTTGGAGCTGTCCCCAGTTTCACTTGCGTTAATATGTGTGCGTATTTAGTTCTATACAGTTTTACCATGTATGCAGGTTACGTACCTTCTACCAGAGGCAAGCCCTGAAACAGTCCCATCAGCAGCACGATCTCTCATATTGCTCTTTTATAACCACACCCGTCCCCTTCCTATTGACATTTGCCCCCTACTCCTACCCTCTGCCCTGTTGCATGATAACTATGAATCTCTTCTCCAGATCTATTATTTGTCCCTTTATCGTTGTTATATAGTTGGAATCATGTGGTGTTTGAGGCTTCTTCCCTCAGTGTAATTCCCTGGAGATTCATTCACACTGTTGTATCAGTGGTTCCTTCTTTTTTATTGCTGACTAGTATTTCGTGGTGTGGATGTACCAGGGTTTAATTTTCTGTTCATCTGTTGAAAACCTCTGTGTTTCCTATTTTTGACAGTTAGCAGTAAAGGTGATATGAATATTCATTCATAGTTTCAAATTTTGCTTCAGTACACTCTTTCACACAAGTTTTCACTTCTTTGGATGAATGCCCAAGACTGTAATTTCTGAGTCCTATGGTAACTGCACCCTTAGTTTTATAAGAAATTGTCAAACTGCTTTCCAGTGTAGCTGTACCATTTTCCCTTCCTGCCAGCAATGTATGAGTGATCTAGTTTCTCCGCATCTATATTTCTGTTCTTTCCTTTGTTCTTTCTGCTTCTTAATGCTCCAGAATTCTATTATACATTTTCTGCTAGAAGGTTTTCTTGTAGCTATTTTCTAAGTATAAGTCAGTTAGTGAGAAATACTTTTGGTTTTCCTTTGTCTGTCAATATCTATTTTTGCTTCATTACGGGAGGATAGTTTCATCAGCTATAGGTATGAGGTTGGGAGTCATTTCTCACAGCATTTGAAAAACGTTTTCCTTCCAGAAATATTGGCGGAAGCAGTAAGCAGCCTGGAAGATAACACTCAGATGAAATACCCAGCTTTCTTGGAAGGTGAGAGTGGTAAGATACGTCATATTTCTTAATCCCTCCCAATTTTGGTGAGTTTGTAGTGATACATATTACAAGTAGCACGATTTAATCTAGGTTTATGAACACCCTTAATATGAGCTAGTGGTAGCTTTTCCTGATTAAAAATGAAAAGGTTTACTTTAAGAAGATTTTAGCTGGGCATGCAGTTGTAAAAAATAATGCAGAGAGATCGTGTGTATATTTTACCCGGTTTCCTCCAAAGATAACACCTTGCAAAAGTATAGTACAATATCACAACCAGGATATAGACATTGATAAAATCCGCAGATTTTTATCGAGATGTCTTCAGTTTTATTTGTATATATGTGTATGTTTGTGTGTGTGTATGTGTATTCAGTTTTATATAATTTCACGACATCTTCCATCACAGTGAAGATTCAGAATATTACCATCACCACAAGGATTCTCCCTTTTGCCCTTGAAACCCACACCCACCTTTGTCCTCTCATGCTCCTACCGCTACCATGCCTGTCCCTGCCCTCAGCAACTACTAATCTGTTTTCCTTCGTTATAATTTTGTAAATTCAACAGTTTTACATAGACTCACATAGTATGTAACCTTTTGGGATTGCCTTTTTTCACTCACCGTAATTCCCTGGAGAGTCATCTAGGTTGCTGTGTATATCAGTTCTTTTTTATTTTTGAGTACTACTGCACGGTATGAGTGTACCCTGGCTTGTCTGTCTGTTCACCAGTTGAAGGATGGCTGGGTTGTTTCTCGTTTTCGGCTGTTTGGAGTAAAGCTACTATACTATGCATGCCCATGGATAGGTTTCTGTAGGAACATCAGTTTTCATTTCTCTTGGCTGACACCCAAGAGCACAGTAGCTGGGTCCTATGGTAATAGTAAGTTGAGTTTTGTAAAATCCTGGCAAACTGTTTTCTAGTGCAGCTGTACCATTTTACATTCCCACCAGCAGTGTATGAATGATCTAGTTTCTTTGCATGTGTATTTCTGCTCTTTCTTTTTATTATTCTTATGATTAAAAAAGTTCTTTTGGCTGCACCACGCAGCATGTAGGGTGTTAGTTCCCTGACCAGGGATGAAATCCGTGCCCCTGCAGTGGAAGCGCTGAGTCTTAACCACTGGACCGCCAGGGAAATCCCTGTGGATTTTGTTCTTTCTTCCTTCCTCATGCTCCAAGCTTCCTTCCTTCATTATATCCTTTTGGTCAGATGAGTTTCCTTTAGCCAGTTTTTATGGGTAAGTCAGTCAGTAACAGTTTGTGTTTAGTTTTCCTTTGTCTGCGGATGTGTTTATTTTTCCTTCATTCCTGAAGGATAGTTTTGCCTGAAATAAAAATTACTGTTGAGATTTCTTGCCTTTCAGCACTTGAAAATGTTTTACTTACCAAAATGTTGTTCAAACAGAATCCGGCCCAGAAATGCGTTGTGAGATAATGAATTATCCAATGGTACAGGAAAGTGACAGAGACGAAGGTACTGATTCAGAAAATTCCTTCCTCACTGCTTCTTTTGGTGAGTTTGAAATGATCCCTATTACGATACACTCTAACCTATCCATCAGCATTCTTAATATGAATTCTTAGTGACTGCGTTTTCAACATTAAACCTTTCATTTTGAGATATTTCAGAATCGCATGTAGTTGCAAGAAAAAATAGGCAGATCCTGTGTACCCTTTACCCAATACTTCCCAATAGTAGTATTCTGCAAAAAGATAGTAAAATATCTCAACTAGGATTTTGACATTGATATGATCCAGAGATCTATTCAGATGACCCCAGCTTAACTTGTATTCATTTGTGTGTGTGTCTGTGTGTGTGTATATAGTTCTGCGCAGTTTTATGACGTGTTTAGGTTCAGGTATTCACCACTGCAGTCATGATACAGAACTGTTCTATCACTTCCAGGATCCCTCCTTTGGCTTTTTATAACCACACCCACCTCCTTCTTGTCATTCCTTCCCTGCCTTCATCTTCAAGCCATCCAAATACGAATGCGTTGTCCCTCGTTATAATTTTGTCATTGCAGGACAATGTTCTATTAATGGAGTCTTATAGTCGTTAATATTTAAGGATTGCCTTTTTCTCACTCAGCATAATTCCCTGGAGATTCATGCAAGTTGCTGCATGTATCAGTAGTTCCTTCCTTTTTATTGCTGAGCACAACCATGATTTGTTTATCTGTTCACCTCGTGAAGGACATCTGGGTTGTTTCCAGTCTTTAGCTATGAGGAGTAAAGTTTCTGTGAACATTAATGTGTAGGTTTCTGACTGAACGCAGTTTTCATTTCCCTGTGATAAAGGCACAAGAGCACAGTTGCTGGGTAGTATGATTATTGCCTGTTTAGTTTTATAAGAAACGGGCAAGCTATTTTCAGAATGAGTGGTTTTAGATTCCCACCAGCAATGTATAAGTGATTCATTTTCTCTGCATCCTCACCAGCATTTGGTGTTTTCACTGTTTTTAAAATTTTACCCCTTCTGGTAGGTGTATAGTGTAATAATATTTCATTGTGGGTTTAATATGTTATTTGCCTTTGGATAGTGATATACAACATCTTTACATGTGATAATATTTCCATCTATATGTTCTTTCTCTGAAGTATCTCTTTTGTCCTATAATTTGTTTTCTTTTTTTTTAATGCTGAGTTTTGGGAGTTGTTTAGATATTTGTGGATACTGGTCTTTTGTTGGATATGTGGTTTGCAAATATGTTCTTCCTCTCTGCAGGTTTCCTTTTCATCCTGTCTACTGGTTTGTTTTGTTTTGTTTTGTTTTGCAGAGAGAAAGTTGTTAGTTTTTGTGAGGTTCCCACTGTATTTTCCTTTTATGGATTTTTCTTTAGCTATCGCGTCTATGAACTCTTTGTTTAGTTCTTGATCCCAAATTTTTTTTCCTTTGTTTTTTTCTAAAGGTTTTACAGTTTACATTTCATATTTGCGTTAATTTTGTAAAAGGTGTGAGATGTAGGTTGAGGTTCTTTTGTTTTTTTTGCCTATGGCTATCCAGTTGCCGCAGTACCATCTTTGCTCCATTGAATTGCTTTTGTACCTTAATCAAAACCCAATTAGGCATATTTGTGTAGATCTATTTCTGGGATCTCTATTTTGTTCCACGGATCTATGTTTCTACCCCCCTGCCAAACCTCAACGTTGTGATTATTGTTGTTATGCAGTAAGCCTTACCATCAGGTAGAATGATTCCTCATACTTTTCTGCTTTTTCAAAATCAGTTTAAATATGGTAGGTCCTGTGCCTTTCCATCCTAATTGTATTTTTAATTTACTTATTTTTTAAATATGTATTGGTTGCACTGGGTCTGAGTTGCAGCAGTTTTGCTCCTCAGTTGTGGCACGCGGGCTCCTTAGTTGTGGCATGCGTACTCAAACGCTTAGTTGTGGCACGTATGTGGGATTTAGTTCCCTGACCAGGGATTGAACCCGGGCCCCCTGCATTGAGAGCGCGGAGCCTTAACCACTGCACGGCCTGGGAAGTGTCCCCCATCCTAATTTTAGAATAAGTTTGTTTATGTTTCCCCCCAGAATTGCTGGGATTTTGATGGGAATTGTGTTAAAACCACAGGTCAACTTGAGAAGAACTGACATCTTGCGTATATTGAATCTTCTTCTCCATGAGCATTGTATGTCTGCTGTATGTATTGAGGTCTTCTTTGATTTTTTAAATCATCATTTTGTTATTTTCAGGATATAGATCCTATACATCTTTTAAAAATAAGTCTGTGCTTGGTACTTCCCTGGAGGCGCGGTGGTTAAGAATCCACCTGGCAATGCAGGGGATGTGGGTTCGATCCCTGGTTCGGGAAGATCCCACATGCCGTGGAGCAACTAAGCCCGTGTGCCTCAACTACTTAGCCCATGCTCTGCAACAAGAGAAGCCACAGCAATGAGAAGCCCATGCACCACAACGAAGAGTAGCGTCCGTGTGACGCAGGTAGAGAAAGCCCGCGCGTAGCAGCGAAGACCCAACAGAAAGAAACATAACTAAATAAGGAGTAAAATAGTATAAAGTAAAATAAAAATTAAAAGAAAATCAGTTTTTGCTGAAGTATTCTATTTTTTGGAGATGTAAATGGTATTATGTTTTTAATTTGGGTTACACGTGGTCATTGTTAGTACAGTTGACCCTTGAACAACATGGCTTTGAACTGTGTGGGTCCACTTACATGTGGATTTTTTTCAGTAAATACTATAGTACTATAGAGTCCGAGGTTGGTTGAATCCACAGATGGGTAACTGCAGATACGACTACCATTTATAAAGTTACATGTGGATTTTGACTGCGTGGAGAGTCGGTGCCCCGAAAGCTCACATTGTTCAAGGGTCACCTGTATATAGAATTAAGCTTAATTTTAGAATGTTGATCTTGTATTCTGTGACCTGGATGAACTCACTTATTAGTTTTAAGAGTGTTTTTGAGCAATTCCTTGGGATTTTCTACATAGCCATCCTTCTTGCATTATGCCAGCTGCAAATGGGGACCATTATATTGCTTCCTGTCCAATGTGTATGCTTTTTGTTCCTTTTTATTGCATTATTGCAGTGGCTAGAATCTCCAGTATTATGTTGAATAAGAGTGGTGAGAGTGGACATCCTTGCTTTGTTTGTGATCTTGGGAAGAAAGCATTCAGTTGTTCACCACTTAACATGATGAGAACTCTTGGTTTCGGTGGATGATCATTATTAAGTTGGGGCGGTTTCCCTCTCTTCCTAACTTGCTGAGAGTGTTTTGCAAATGTTTTTTCTATGTCCATGATCACATGGTTCTTGTTCGTTAGCCTGCTGATATGATGGAGTATATTGATAGGTTTTCCATTGTTGGAGCAGCCTTGCATACCTGGGTTAAATCCTTCTTGGTCATGGTGTATATTTCTTTGAATACATAATTGATTTGGTTTGCAAATATTTGATTAAGAATTTATGTGTCCAAGTTCATGAAAGATATTGGTGTGTAGTTTTCTTTTTTGTGTGTTATCTCTGTGTGGTTTTGGTATCAGAGCATACTAGCCTCATAAAATGAGTAAGGATTGCCTCCTCTTGTATTTTATGGAGGAGTAAATGATAAATTAGTGTTAATTCTCTAAATGTTTGGTGAAAATCTCCAGTGAAATCATCTGGGCTTGTAGATACCTTTTTGGGAGCTTTTTAATTGCAAATTTGATATCTTTGACGGTTATAGGACTGTTTAGACTACCTATGCCATCTTCGTTGAGTTGTAGTATTTGTAATTTTGGAAGTATTGGTCCATTTCTTCTAAGTTATCAAATTTGTGAGGGCAAAGTGGGTTGTAGTATTCCCTATTATCCTTTTTTTCCTTTTTTAAAAATTAATTAAGTTATTTTTGGCTGCGTTCGGTCTTTGTTACTGGGTGCGGGCTTTCTCTAGTTGCTGCGAGCGGGGGTTAGTCTCTGTTGCGGTGCGTGGGCTTCTCCTTGCGGTGGCTTTTCTTGTTGCGGAGCACAGGCTCTAGGTGCCTGGACTTCAGTAGTTGTGGCACGAGGGCTCAGTAGTTGTTTCTCGCGGGCTCTAGAGCGCAGGCTCAGTAGTTGTGGCGCACGGGCTTAGTTCCTCCGCGGCATGTGGCATCTTCCCAGAGCAGGGCTCGTACCCGTGTCCCCTGCATTGGCAGGCGGATTCCTAATCAGTGCGCCACCAGGGAAGTCCCAAAACTGCTTCATTCTTGAAGGATTGTTTTGCCCGATATAAAATACATGTTTCAGCGACTTCTCTGGAGGTCCTGTGGTTAAGACTCCGCGCTAACGCTGCAGGGAGCACGGGTCCGTTCCCTGCTCTGGGTACTAAGATCCTGCATGCCACGTGGTGCGGCCAAAATAAATAAGGCAAAATAGAATTCATGGTTGAGAATTCTTATCTTTTAGTAGTTGAAAGTGTTTTATTTTTAGAAATGTTGTTAAAAGCTCAAACTACCTAGAAAAGAGCCCTGAGACAGCAAATTATCCACTTTAATTGGAAAACAACAGTAGCCAAGATATTTCCTCATTATGTCGCTGCATTCCTCCCAGTTTTGGTGAGTTTGAAATGATACTTTGACATATAGCATAGTGAATGTAGAGTCATCAGTCTGTTTAGTGTAAGATAGTGGTAGCTCTTCCTAATTAAAGTTTTTATTTTCAGAAAAATTTAGCTGCACATGCAGTTATAATAAATACTACAGAAGGATCCTGTGTTCTCCTTACCCACTTTTCCCCAATGGTATTTACAACTGTAAAATAGTGTAAACTTGCAGAATGATAGAAAATTATCACAACCAAGATAGTGACATCATATCATCCACAGATATTTTGGAGCTGTCCCCAGTTTCACTTGCGTTAATATGTGTGCGTATTTAGTTCTATACAGTTTTACCATGTGTGCAGGTTGCGTACCTTCTACCACAGGCAAGCCCTGAAACAGTCCCATCAGCAGCACGATCTCTCATATTGCTCTTTTATAACCACACCCGTCCCCTTCCTATTGACATTTGCCCCCTAGTCCTGCCCTCTGCCCTGTTGCATGATAACTATGAATCTCTTCTCCAGATCTATTATTCGTCCCTTCAGCGTTGTTATATGCATGGAATCATGTGGTGTTTGAGGCTTCTTCCCTCAGTGTAATTCCCTGGAGATTCATTCACACTGTTGTATCAGTGGTTGCTTCTTTTTTATCGCTGACTAGTATTTCGTGGTGTGGATGTACCAGGGCTTAATTTTCTGTTCATCTGTTGAAAACCTCTGTGTTTCCTGTTTTTGACAGTTAGCGGTAAAGGTGATATGAATATTCATTCATAGTTTCAAATTTTGCTTCAGTTCACTCTTTCACACAAGTTTTCACTTCTTTGGATGAATGCCCAAGACTGCAATTTCTGGGTCCTATGGTAACTGCACCCTTAGTTTTATAAGAAATTGTCAAACTGTTTTCCAGTGCAGCTGTACCATTTTCCCTTCCTGCCAGCAATGTATGAGTGATCTAGTTTCTCCGCATCCATATTTCTGTTCCTTCCATTGTTCTTTCTGCTTCTTAATGCTCCAGAATTCTATTATAGGTTTTCTGCTAGAAGGTCTTCTTGTAGCTATTTTCTAAGTATAAGTCAGTTAGTGACAAATACCTTTGGTTTTCCTTTGTCTGTCAATATCTATTTTTGCTTCATTACGGGAGGATAGTTTCATCAGCTATAGGTATGAGGGTGGGAGTCATTTCTCACAGCATTTGAAAAACGTTTTCCTTCCAGAAATATTGGCGGAAGCAGTAAGCAGCCTGGAAGATAACACTCAGATGAAATACCCAGCTTTCTTGGAAGGTGAGAGTGGTAAGATACGTCATATTTCTTCATCCCTCCCAATTTTGGTGAGTTTGTAGTGATACGTATTACAAGTAGCACGATTTAATCTAGGTTTATGAACACCCTTAATATGAGCTAGTGGTAGCTTTTCCTGATTAAAAATGAAAAGGTTTACTTTAAGAAGATTTTAGCTGGGCATGCAGTTGTAAAAAATAATGCAGAGAGATCGTGTGTCTACTTTACCCGGTTTCCCCCAAAGATAACACCTTGCAAAAGTATAGTACAATATCACAACCAGGATATGGACATTGAAAAACATCCGCAGATTTCTATTGAGATGTTTTCAGTTTTCTTTGCATATGTGTGTGTTTATGTTTGTGTGTGTGTGTGTATGTGTATTCAGTTTTACATAATTTCGTGACATCCTCCATCACAGTGAAGATTCAGAACATTTCCATCACCACAAGGATTCTCCCTTTTGCCCTTGAAACCCACACCCACCTTTGTCCTCTCATGCTCCTACCGCTACCATGCCTGTCCCTGCCCTCAGCAACTACTAATCTGTTTTCCTTCGTTATAATTTTGTCATTTCAAGAGTTTTACATAGACTCACATAGTATGTAACCTTTTGGGATTGCCTTTTTTCACTCACCGTAATGCCCTGGAGACTCATCTAGGTTGCTGTGTATATCAGTCCTGTTTTATTTTTGAGTACTACTGCACGGTATGAGTGTACCCTGGCTTGTCTGTCTGTTCACCAGTTGAAGGATGGCTGGGTTGTTTCTCGTTTTCGGCTGTTTGGAGTAAAGCTACTATACTGTGCATGCCCATGGATAGGTTTCTGTAGGAACATCTGTTTTCATTCCTCTGGGCTGACACCCAAGAGCACAGTAGCTGGGTCCTATGGTAATAGTAAGTTGAGTTTTGTAAAATCCTGGCAAACTGTTTTCCAGTGCAGCTGTACCATTTTACATTCCCACCAGCAGTGTATGAATGATCTAGTTTCTTTGCATGTGTATTTCTGCTCTTTCTTTTTATTATTCTTACGATTAAAAAAGTTCTTTTGGCTGCACCACGCAGCATGTAGGATGTTAGTTCCCTGACCAGGGATGAAATCCGTGCCCCTGCAGTGGAAGCACTGAGCCTTAACCACTGGACCTCCAAGGAAGTCCCTGTGGATTTTGTTCTTTCTTCCTTCCTCATGCTCCAAGCTTCCTTCCTTCATTATATCCTTTTGGTCAGATGAGTTTCCTTTAGCCAGTTTTTAAGGGTAAGTCAGTCAGTAACAGTTTGTGTTTAGTTTTCCTTTGTCTGCGGATGTGTTTATTTTTCCTTCATTCCTGAAGGATAGTTTTGCCTGAAATAAAAATTACTGTTGAGATTTCTTGTCTTTCAGCACTTGAAAATGTTTTACTTACCAAAATGTTGTTCAAACAGAATCCGGCACAGCAAAGGGTTGTGAGACAATGAATTATCCAACGGTAAAGGAAAATGACAGAGACGAAGGTACTGATTCAGAAAATTCCTTCCACACTGGTGGTTTAGGTGAGTTTGAAATGATCCCTATTATGATACACTCTAACCTAGATCCATCAGCATTCTTAATATTAATTCTTAGTGACTGCGTTTTCAACATTAAACTTTTCATTTTGAGATATTTCAGAATCACATGTAGTTGCAAGAAAAAATAGATCCTGTGTACCCTTTACCCAATACTTCCCAATAGTAGTATTCTGCAAAAAGATGGTAAAATATCACAACTAGGATTTTGACATTGATATGATCCACAGATCTATTCAGATGACCCCAGCTTTACTTGTATTCATTTGTGTGTGTGTCTGTGTGTGTGCATGTAGTTCTCCGCACTTTTATGACGTGTTTAGGTTCAGGTATTCGCCACTACAGTCATGATACAGAACTGTTCTATCACTTCCAGGAACCCTCTTTTGGCTTTTTATAACCACACCCACCTCCTTCTTGGCATTCCTTCCCTGCCTTCATCTTTAAGCCATCCAAATACGAATATGTTCTTCCTCGTTATAATATTGTCATTGCAGGACAATGTTCTATTAATGGAGTCATATAGTAGTTAATATTTGAGGATTGCCTTTTTCTCACTCAGCATAATTCCCTGGAGATTCATCCAAGTTGCTGCATGTATCAGTAGTTCCTTCCTTTTTATTGCTGAGCACAACCATGATTTGTTTATCTGTTCACCTCGTGAGGGACATCTGGGTTGTTTCCAGTCTTTAGCTATTAGGAATAAAGTTGCTGTGAACATTCACGTGCAGGTTTTCGTCTGAACGCAGTTTTCATTTCCCTGTGATAAAGGCCCAAGAGCACAGTTGCTGGGTAGGATGATAATTGCCTGTTTAGTTTTATAAGAAACGGGCAAGCTATTTTCAGAATGAGTGGTTTTAGATTCCCACCAGCAATGTATAAGTGATTCATTTTCTCTGCGTCCTCACCAGCATTTGGTGTTTTCACTATTTTTAAAATTTTATCCCTTCTGGTAGGTGTATAGTGTAATAATATTTCATTGTGGGTTTAATATGCATTTGCCTTTGGATAGTGATATACAACATCTTTACACGTGCTAATTTTCCATCTGTATGTTTTTTCTCTGAAATATCTGTTCTGTCTTATAATTTGTTTTCTTTTTTTACTGCTGAGTTTTGGGAGTTGTTTAGATATTTGTGGATACTGGTCTTTTGTTGGATATGCGGTTTGCAAATATTTTCTTCCCTTCTGCACGTTTCCTTTTCATCTTGTCTGCAGGATTTTTTTTGTTCTGTTTTGTAGAGAGAGAGGTTTTAATTTTTGTGAGGTTTTCGCTGTATTTTCCTTTCACGGATTTTACTTTAGCTATCGCGTCTATGAACTCTTCTTTTGGTTCTTGATCCCCAATTTTTTCTCCTTTGTTGTTTTCTAAAAGTTTTTTAGTTTACATTTCACATTTGCGTTAATTTTGTATAAGGTGTGAGATGTAGGTTGAGTTTCTTTTTTTTTTTTTTGCCTATGGCTATCCAGTTGCTGCGGTACCATCTTTGCTCCACTGAATTGCTTTTGTACCTTAATCAAAAACCAATTAGGCATATTTGTGTAGATGTATTTCTGGGATCTCTGTTGCGTTCCACGGATCTATGTTTCTATCCCCCTGCCGAACCACAAGCCTGTGATTATTGTTGTTATACAGTAAGCCTTGCGATCAGGTAGAATTATTCCTGCTACTTTTCTTCTTCTTTTCAAAATCATTTTAGCTATGGTAGGTCCTGTGCCTTTCCATCCTAATTTAATTTTAATCTTTTTATTTTTTAAATATGTATTTATTTTTTGGCACTGGGTCTGAGTTGCAGCAGCTGTGCTCCTTAGTTGCGGCACGGGGGCTTCTTTGTTGTGGAATGTGAACTCAAATGCTTCGTTGCGGTATGCATGTGGGATCTAGTTCCCTGACCTGGGAGTGAATCCGGGCACCCTGCAATCGGAGCACGGAGCGTTAACCACTGCGCCACCAGGGAAATGTCCCCCATCCTAATTTTAGAGTAAGCTTGTTTATGTTTCTCCCCAGAATTGCTGGGATGTTGATGGGAATTGTGTTAAAACTACAGATCAACTTGAGTAGAACTGACATCTTGCATATATTGAGTCTTCTCCTCCATGAGCATTGTATGTCTGTCTGTATGTATTGAGGTCTTCTTTGATTTTTTAAATCATCATTTTGTTATTTTCAGGATATAGATCCTATACATCTTTTAAAAATAAGTTTGTACTTGGCACTTCCCTTGTGCGCGGTGGTTAAGAATCCACCTGCCAGTGCAGGGGATGCGGGTTCGATCCCTGGTCCGGGATGGCCCCACATGCCGCGGAGCAACTAAGCCCGTGTTTCTCAACTACTGAGCCCGTCCACATAGAGCCCGTCCTCCGCAACAAGAGAAGCCACAGCAATGAGAAGCCTGCGCACCGCAACGAAGAGTAGCGTCCGCTTGACGCAAGTAGAGAAAGCCCGCGCGTAGCAGCGAAGACCCAACGCAACCAAAAATAAATAACTAAGAAGTAAAATACTATAAAATAAAATAAAAATGAAAAGAAAATCAGTTTTTGCTGAAGTATTCTATTTTTTGGAGATGTAAATGGTATTATGTTTTTAATTTGGGTTACACGTGGTCATTGTTAGTGCAGTTGACCCTTGAACAACATGGCTTTGAACTGTGTGGGTCCACTTACATGTGGATTTTTTTCAGTAAATACTATAGTACTATAGAGTCCGAGGTTGGTTGAATCCACAGATGGGTAACTGCAGATACGACTACCATTTATAAAGTTACATGTGGATTTTGACTGCGTGGAGAGTCGGTGCCCCGAAAGCTCACATTGTTCAAGGGTCACCTGTATATAGAATTAAGCTTAATTTTAGAATGTTGATCTTGTATTCTGTGACCTGGATGAACTCACTTATTAGTTTTAAGAGTGTTTTTGAGCAATTCCTTGGGATTTTCTACATAGCCATCCTTCTTGCATTATGCCAGCTGCAAGTGGGGACCATTATATTGCTTCCTGTCCAATGTGTATGCTTTTTGTTCCTTTTTATTGCATTATTGCAGTGGCTAGAATCTCCAGTATTATGTTGAATAAGAGTGGTGAGAGTGGACATCCTTGCTTTGTTTGTGATCTTGGGAAGAAAGCATTCAGTCGTTCACCACTTAACATGATGAGAACTCTTGGTTTCGGTGGATGATCTTTATTAAGTTGGGGCGGTTTCCCTCTCTTCCTAACTTGCTGAGAGTGTTTTGCAAATGATTTTTCTATGTCCATGATCACATGGTTCTTGTTCGTTAGCCTGCTGATACGAAGGAGTATATGGATAGGTTTTCCATTGTTGGACGAGCCTTGCATACCTGGGTTAAATCCTTCTTGGTCATGGTGTATAATTCTTTGAATACATAATTGATTTGGTTGGCAAATATTTGATTAAGAATTTATGTGTCCAAGTTCATGGAAGATATTGGTGTGTAGTTTTCTTTTTTGTGTGTTATCTCTGTGTGGTTTTGGTATCAGAGCATACTAGCCTCATAAAATGAGTAAGGATTGCCTCCTCTTGTATTTTATGGAGGAGTAAATGATAAATTAGTGTTAATTCTCTAAATGTTTGGTGAAAATCTCCAGTGAAATCATCTGGGCTTGTAGATACCTTTTTGGGAGCTTTTTAATTGCAAATTTGATATCTTTGACGGTTATAGGACTGTTTAGACTACCTATGCCATCTTCGTTGAGTTGTAGTATTTGTAATTTTGGAAGTATTGGTCCATTTCTTCTAAGTTATCAAATTTGTGAGGGCAAAGTGGGTTGTAGTATTCCCTATTATCCTTTTTTTCCTTTTTTAAAAATTAATAAGTTATTTTTGGCTGCGTTCGGTCTTTGTTACTGGGTGCGGGCTTTCTCTAGTTGCTGCGAGCGGGGGTTAGTCTCTGTTGCGGTGCGTGGGCTTCTCCTTGCGGTGGCTTTTCTTGTTGCGGAGCACGGGCTCTAGGTGCCTGGGCTTCAGTAGTTGTGGCACGAGGGCTCAGTAGTTGTGTCTCGCGGGCTCTAGAGCGCAGGCTCAGTAGTTGTGGCGCACGGGCTTAGTTCCTCCGCGGCATGTGGCATCTTCCCAGAGCAGGGCTCGTACCCGTGTCCCCTGCATTGGCAGGCGGATTCCTAATCAGTGCGCCACCAGGGAAGTCCCAAAACTGCTTCATTCTTGAAGGATTGTTTTGCCCGATATAGAATTCATGGTTCAGGGACTTCTCTGGCGGTCCTGTGGTTAAGATTCCGCGCTAACCCTGCAGGGGGCACGGGTCCGATCCCTGCTCTGGGTACTAAGATCCTGCATGCCGCGTGGTGTGGCCAAAAAAAATGAGGCAAAATAGAATTCATGGTTGAGAATTCTTATCTTTTAGTAGTTGAAAGTGTTTTATTTTTAGAAATGTTGTTAAAAGCTCAAACTACCTAGAAAAGAGCCCTGAGACAACAACTTATCCACTTTTATTGGAAAAGAACAGTAGCCAAGATATTTCCTCATTATGTCACTGCATTCCTCCCAGTTTGGGTGAGTTTGAAATGATACTTTGACATATAGCATATTGAATCTAGAGTCATCAGTCTGTTTAGTGTAAGATAGTGGTATAGTGGTTTAGTGGTTTAGTGTAAGATAGCAGTTATAATAAATAGTACAGAAGGATCCTGTGTTCTCTTTACCCACTTTTCCCCAATGGTATTTACAACTGTAAAATGGTATCAACTTGCAGAATGATAGAAAATTATCACAACCAAGATAGTGACATGATACCATCCACAGATATTTTGGAGCTGTCCCCAGTTTCACTTGCGTTAATATGTGTGCGTATTTAGTTCTATACAGTTTTACCATGTGTGCAGGTTGCGTACCTTCTACCACAGGCAAGCCCTGAAACAGTCCCATCAGCAGCACGATCTCTCATATTGCTCTTTTATAACCACACCCGTCCCCTTCCTATTGACATTTGCCCCCTAGTCCTGCCCTCTGCCCTGTTGCATGATAACTATGAATCTCTTCTCCAGATCTATTATTCGTCCCTTCAGCGTTGTTATATGCATGGAATCATGTGGTGTTTGAGGCTTCTTCCCTCAGTGTAATTCCCTGGAGATTCATTCACACTGTTGTATCAGTGGTTGCTTCTTTTTTATCGCTGACTAGTATTTCGTGGTGTGGATGTACCAGGGCTTAATTTTCTGTTCATCTGTTGAAAACCTCTGTGTTTCCTATTTTTGACAGTTAGCGGTAAAGGTGATATGAATATTCATTCATAGTTTCAAATTTTGCTTCAGTTCACTCTTTCACACAAGTTTTCACTTCTTTGGATGAATGCCCAAGACTGCAATTTCTGGGTCCTATGGTAACTGCACCCTTAGTTTTATAAGAAATTGTCAAACTGCTTTCCAGTGCAGCTGTACCATTTTCCCTTCCTGCCAGCAATGTATGAGTGATCTAGTTTCTCCGCATCCATATTTCTGTTCCTTCCATTGTTCTTTCTGCTTCTTAATGCTCCAGAATTCTATTATAGGTTTTCTGCTAGAAGGTCTTCTTGTAGCTATTTTCTAAGTGTAAGTCAGTTAGTGACAAATACCTTTGGTTTTCCTTTGTCTGTCAATATCTATTTTTGCTTCATTACGGGAGGATAGTTTCATCAGCTATAGGTATGAGGGTGGGAGTCATTTCTCACAGCATTTGAAAAACGTTTTCCTTCCAGAAATATTGGCAGAAGCAGTAAGCAGCCTGGAAGATAACACTCAGATGAAATACCCAGCTTTCTTGGAAGGTGAGAGTGGTAAGATACGTCATATTTCTTCATCCCTCCCAATTTTGGTGAGTTTGTAGTGATACGTATTACAAGTAGCACGATTTAATCTAGGTTTATGAACACCCTTAATATGAGCTAGTGGTAGCTTTTCCTGATTAAAAATGAAAAGGTTTACTTTAAGAAGATTTTAGCTGGGCATGCAGTTGTAAAAAATAATGCAGAGAGATCGTGTGTCTACTTTACCCGGTTTCCCCCAAAGATAACACCTTGCAAAAGTATAGTACAATATCACAACCAGGATATGGACATTGAAAAACATCCGCAGATTTCTATTGAGATGTTTTCAGTTTTCTTTGCATATGTGTGTGTTTATGTTTGTGTGTGTGTGTGTATGTGTATTCAGTTTTACATAATTTCGTGACATCCTCCATCACAGTGAAGATTCAGAACATTTCCATCACCACAAGGATTCTCCCTTTTGCCCTTGAAACCCACACCCACCTTTGTCCTCTCATGCTCCTACCGCTACCATGCCTGTCCCTGCCCTCAGCAACTACTAATCTGTTTTCCTTCGTTATAATTTTGTCATTTCAAGAGTTTTACATAGACTCACATAGTATGTAACCTTTTGGGATTGCCTTTTTTCACTCACCGTAATGCCCTGGAGACTCATCTAGGTTGCTGTGTATATCAGTCCTGTTTTATTTTTGAGTACTACTGCACGGTATGAGTGTACCCTGGCTTGTCTGTCTGTTCACCAGTTGAAGGATGGCTGGGTTGTTTCTCGTTTTCGGCTGTTTGGAGTAAAGCTACTATACTGTGCATGCCCATGGATAGGTTTCTGTAGGAACATCTGTTTTCATTCCTCTGGGCTGACACCCAAGAGCACAGTAGCTGGGTCCTATGGTAATAGTAAGTTGAGTTTTGTAAAATCCTGGCAAACTGTTTTCCAGTGCAGCTGTACCATTTTACATTCCCACCAGCAGTGTATGAATGATCTAGTTTCTTTGCATGTGTATTTCTGCTCTTTCTTTTTATTATTCTTATGATTAAAAAAGTTCTTTTGGCTGCACCACGCAGCATGTAGGATGTTAGTTCCCTGACCAGGGATGAAATCCGTGCCCCTGCAGTGGAAGCACTGAGCCTTAACCACTGGACCTCCAAGGAAGTCCCTGTGGATTTTGTTCTTTCTTCCTTCCTCATGCTCCAAGCTTCCTTCCTTCATTATATCCTTTTGGTCAGATGAGTTTCCTTTAGCCAGTTTTTAAGGGTAAGTCAGTCAGTAACAGTTTGTGTTTAGTTTTCCTTTGTCTGCAGATGTGTTTATTTTTCCTTCATTCCTGAAGGATAGTTTTGCCTGAAATAAAAATTACTGTTGAGATTTCTTGTCTTTCAGCACTTGAAAATGTTTTACTTACCAAAATGTTGTTCAAACAGAATCCGGCACAGCAAAGGGTTGTGAGACAATGAATTATCCAACGGTAAAGGAAAATGACAGAGACGAAGGTACTGATTCAGAAAATTCCTTCCACACTGGTGGTTTAGGTGAGTTTGAAATGATCCCTATTATGATACACTCTAACCTAGATCCATCAGCATTCTTAATATTAATTCTTAGTGACTGCGTTTTCAACATTAAACTTTTCATTTTGAGATATTTCAGAATCACATGTAGTTGCAAGAAAAAATAGATCCTGTGTACCCTTTACCCAATACTTCCCAATAGTAGTATTCTGCAAAAAGATGGTAAAATATCACAACTAGGATTTTGACATTGATATGATCCACAGATCTATTCAGATGACCCCAGCTTTACTTGTATTCATTTGTGTGTGTGTCTGTGTGTGTGCATGTAGTTCTCCGCACTTTTATGACGTGTTTAGGTTCAGGTATTCGCCACTACAGTCATGATACAGAACTGTTCTATCACTTCCAGGAACCCTCTTTTGGCTTTTTATAACCACACCCACCTCCTTCTTGGCATTCCTTCCCTGCCTTCATCTTTAAGCCATCCAAATACGAATATGTTCTTCCTCGTTATAATATTGTCATTGCAGGACAATGTTCTATTAATGGAGTCATATAGTAGTTAATATTTGAGGATTGCCTTTTTCTCACTCAGCATAATTCCCTGGAGATTCATCCAAGTTGCTGCATGTATCAGTAGTTCCTTCCTTTTTATTGCTGAGCACAACCATGATTTGTTTATCTGTTCACCTCGTGAGGGACATCTGGGTTGTTTCCAGTCTTTAGCTATTAGGAATAAAGTTGCTGTGAACATTCACGTGCAGGTTTTCGTCTGAACGCAGTTTTCATTTCCCTGTGATAAAGGCCCAAGAGCACAGTTGCTGGGTAGGATGATAATTGCCTGTTTAGTTTTATAAGAAACGGGCAAGCTATTTTCAGAATGAGTGGTTTTAGATTCCCACCAGCAATGTATAAGTGATTCATTTTCTCTGCGTCCTCACCAGCATTTGGTGTTTTCACTATTTTTAAAATTTTATCCCTTCTGGTAGGTGTATAGTGTAATAATATTTCATTGTGGGTTTAATATGCATTTGCCTTTGGATAGTGATATACAACATCTTTACACGTGCTAATTTTCCATCTGTATGTTTTTTCTCTGAAATATCTGTTCTGTCTTATAATTTGTTTTCTTTTTTTACTGCTGAGTTTTGGGAGTTGTTTAGATATTTGTGGATACTGGTCTTTTGTTGGATATGCGGTTTGCAAATATTTTCTTCCCTTCTGCACGTTTCCTTTTCATCTTGTCTGCAGGATTTTTTTTGTTCTGTTTTGTAGAGAGAGAGGTTTTAATTTTTGTGAGGTTTTCGCTGTATTTTCCTTTCACGGATTTTACTTTAGCTATCGCGTCTATGAACTCTTCTTTTGGTTCTTGATCCCCAATTTTTTCTCCTTTGTTGTTTTCTAAAAGTTTTTTAGTTTACATTTCACATTTGCGTTAATTTTGTATAAGGTGTGAGATGTAGGTTGTTTCTTTTTTTTTTTTTTGCCTATGGCTATCCAGTTGCTGCGGTACCATCTTTGCTCCACTGAATTGCTTTTGTACCTTAATCAAAAACCAATTAGGCATATTTGTGTAGATGTATTTCTGGGATCTCTGTTGCGTTCCACGGATCTATGTTTCTATCCCCCTGCCGAACCACAAGCCTGTGATTATTGTTGTTATACAGTAAGCCTTGCGATCAGGTAGAATTATTCCTGCTACTTTTCTTCTTCTTTTCAAAATCATTTTAGCTATGGTAGGTCCTGTGCCTTTCCATCCTAATTTAATTTTAATCTTTTTATTTTTTAAATATGTATTTATTTTTTGGCACTGGGTCTGAGTTGCAGCAGCTGTGCTCCTTAGTTGCGGCACGGGGGCTTCTTTGTTGTGGAATGTGAACTCAAATGCTTCGTTGCGGTATGCATGTGGGATCTAGTTCCCTGACCTGGGAGTGAATCCGGGCACCCTGCAATCGGAGCACGGAGCGTTAACCACTGCGCCACCAGGGAAATGTCCCCCATCCTAATTTTAGAGTAAGCTTGTTTATGTTTCTCCCCAGAATTGCTGGGATGTTGATGGGAATTGTGTTAAAACTACAGATCAACTTGAGTAGAACTGACATCTTGCATATATTGAGTCTTCTCCTCCATGAGCATTGTATGTCTGTCTGTATGTATTGAGGTCTTCTTTGATTTTTTAAATCATCATTTTGTTATTTTCAGGATATAGATCCTATACATCTTTTAAAAATAAGTTTGTACTTGGCACTTCCCTTGTGCGCGGTGGTTAAGAATCCACCTGCCAGTGCAGGGGATGCGGGTTCGATCCCTGGTCCGGGATGGCCCCACATGCCGCGGAGCAACTAAGCCCGTGTTTCTCAACTACTGAGCCCGTCCACATAGAGCCCGTCCTCCGCAACAAGAGAAGCCACAGCAATGAGAAGCCTGCGCACCGCAACGAAGAGTAGCGTCCGCTTGACGCAAGTAGAGAAAGCCCGCGCGTAGCAGCGAAGACCCAACGCAACCAAAAATAAATAACTAAGAAGTAAAATACTATAAAATAAAATAAAAATGAAAAGAAAATCAGTTTTTGCTGAAGTATTCTATTTTTTGGAGATGTAAATGGTATTATGTTTTTAATTTGGGTTACACGTGGTCATTGTTAGTGCAGTTGACCCTTGAACAACATGGCTTTGAACTGTGTGGGTCCACTTACATGTGGATTTTTTTCAGTAAATACTATAGTACTATAGAGTCCGAGGTTGGTTGAATCCACAGATGGGTAACTGCAGAT